>NC_084558.2:15525827-15825827 GCF_033978685.3 Nerophis lumbriciformis | reverse complement strand
AAGTGGGAGGAGGGCCTCCCCTGGACCATTAGACTAAACAAACAAACAAAACAAAAAACCTAAACTAAGTTAAGCAATGATTTTTAGTTCCTAGTGTTAGAAACTCTGTTCACACTGTGATATGGAGGTACTGTGGCTAGAGTAAACAATCCCTTATTTCCCTCCCTCGAGCAATCAATTTAAAAGGTACAGTAGCAATGTATTTATCATTACCATGTCCTCCTTCCTCATTTATTAATCTTCATAGATGCTCAGCTTGATTCACTCACAGCCATTACGCGTCTTGGCTTTACACAACCATATTTTCTTTCCTTAAACCTTTCAAACTCTCAGGGCGGGTTGTCAAATGATTGTTTTTTTGTGAGTACCATCTGTTAGCTCCCACCCCGCCCAAACCATACTGAGACCTGCCATATAAAAATGACATAGAGGGAGACTCCCAGGGCAGCGGAGGTGTTACAAAGACATCTTAAAATCACTGGACTGTGCGGGAGTGAGTCAGGAAGGGGATGCGGGGTTGGAGGCTGTTAGCTCATACCTCGCGCAATCCTCAGAACTCTCATGATGCGGATTATGGTCGGGTTAATGGGCAGTGAAGCATTGACCTCAATCTCCTCCAGGGTGATACCCATGATGGATAGCAGCACGATGGCCAGGTCCAGCTGATTCCACCTATATGTCGACACAAAAACATGCATCACTTCCCCTCATTGTCTCACAAACTGTGAATGTCTCAGCAAAGGTAGGATTTTGAGTTCCACCAAATTCACGTACAGTTGAACCTCAGTTTGAGAGCAAATTTCCTTCCATGACAGAACTCGTAACTAACTAACTTTTTGGAAATTTTGCTTATCGTTTATAATCATTATAAGAAACAAGAACACACACGTCTTTTTTTTTTTTTACGATTTTTAAAGATGATAAAAAAATGCTTGGAAAATGTGGCTAATGGGAGTCACCATTGTAACCTTCAAAGCCTTCTAAAACGACTTCAAAACCCTCCATTAATGTTTTATATACACACTGCAAGTCTATATATAATGTAATAACAGACACATCCATAACAATATGTAATATGTACAATATTTACCGTATTTAAAAAAAAAAATGTATTGATCATTTCAACAAAATAACACAGTAATACCATAACAATGCAATTCAAATTCCAAAACCAAACCCGACCCAGCAAAATTCAGAATAGCAATCAACAGAGCAATTGAGAGGACACACAAACATGACACAAAACAATCCAAAAGCAGTCAAACAAAAATGAATAATGTCAACAACAGTATCAATATTAATAACAATTCCAACATAGCAGTGATTACAAATCCCTCATTGACATTATCATTACAGCCATTTATAAAAAATAAAAAATAAACATTTAAAAAAAGAACAATAGTGTTACAGTGGCTTACACTTGCATCACATCTCATAAGCTTGACAACACACTGTGTCTAATATTTTACACAAATGTTCATTTAATAGTTCAAACACATTTAAATAATAGATCCCATATTCCAATATATGACTCATTATTATCTAAACTAAATGCAGTTTTTTCTACTGATATAATCTCCATAGCGTGTGTATATCAGTCAGTATGTGTTGGACTATCAACATTTATCCATTTGTTTAGTATTACCCTTTTTGTTATGATGCATATTGAAAGAAGTGCATTTCTACTCTTTGATGACACGTTACTAAATTGATGCAGATCACCAAGAATACAAGTTTGCAGTGTCATTGGGATGTTTATATTTAGGAATGTGATTGCTTCTTTTGTTGTTTTCAACCATAACTCTTTTATTCTCTGACATTCCCACAATAAATGAACAAGAGTTCCCTCAGCTGCCCGACACTTCATACATAATTTTCTATCTACTACACCAATTTTAAACAGCTGAGAAGATGTAAAATACAATCTATTCCAAGATCTTGAATTGACTCAGCTTATTTTTAATGCTTCTAAAAGGCTTATTATTACCATATTTTGATCATTTTAATAATTTCCGGGACTGATTTTTTTCCGCGCATTGATTTCTGTTTACATAGCAGCGCATGTCCGACTTCTGGCAACAAATGTGTGTTCCTACTTTTAGAATCAAACACGACTGTATATTCTAATCATGGCAGACTTGGTAACAAACAACGAAAACAAAGATTTTTGGACAAATGAAGATTCACAACCTTATACTTTTGAAGCTAAATACACTGCTGCTTCTAGAAGCGAGCACGAAAGAAGAGTAAGACTTTGGAGCAGACAGAAGCCGGGAAAGTGAGGTGAAAGTGATTTTGATACTATAAATAAGGAACTTGGAGACAAGCTTGTTTGACATAAATGGAGTGCTAACCCAAAATCAACTGGAAACGTCCTAACAAAAGTGCAGTTCCCCTTTAAATCAGCCCTGCCCATTAAAATGAATTAAAATCAATATATTGCATGTTTGGTCCTCTTAAAACATCACAATTTTAACATGTAACATGCCTTTTAAAAGAAAATAACTTTAACTGGTCGCCAGAGATGTTTTGGAACTAAAATTATGCACAAAGCAAACTATAACCTGCTACCCAAGAATGTACAACAGTTCTTCTCAGCATAAGAGGAGAAATATAACCTAAGACAATAATCTAACTTAAAACATTTGCATGCACGTACAACACTTATTATATTTGAGAAGTATGGTAAAAAAAAATGTCACATACAGCAAACATCAATATCATAATTCACTTCAGACCAACCATTCGAAAAATGATTAAGCAAAGAAGTCAAACAATGTACTAACATGATCCAGTTTCAGAGGATGTTCCAACTACAAGTGTTAATAAAGTACAGGGAAGAAGAATTATGATAAAATTGCGTTGAATTTATTGAAAATAAGATATTATTCATCTCATTGGGTGAATCATAACTGACTTAAAGGGGAACTGCACTTTTGGGGGCAATTTTGCCAATAATTCACAATCTTTATGAGAACACATGTCTTTTTTAATGCATTCTAACACTTAAATAAACATAGAACTAAACAATCATTGCGCTATTCTGTGTCAGGAGCTGGAACACAGCTTAGCGGCGTGACCCCAAGGATGCAGAGACGAGAAGCAGATGGTGAGTAAAATACAAAATCCAAAACCAGTGAAGTTGGCACGTTGTGCAAATCGTAAATAAAAACAGAATACAATGATTTGCAAATCCTTTTCAACTTGTATTCAATTGAATAGACTGCAAAGACAAGATACTTAACGTTGAAACTGAGAAACCTAGTAATTTTTTTTAATATTAGCTCATTTGGAATTTGATGCCTACAGCATGTTTCAAAAAAGCTGGCACAAGTGGCAAAAACGACTGAGACAGTTGAGGAAGGCTCATCAAACACTTATTTGGAACATCACACAGGTGAACAGGCTATGGTAATTGGGAACAGGTGGGTGTCATGATTGGGTATAAAAGCAGCTCCCATGAAATGCTCAGTCATTCCCAAACAAGGATGGTCAACACTTTGTGAACAAATGCGTGAGAAAATTGTCGAACAGTTTAAGAACAACATTTCTCAAAGAGCTATTGCAAGGAATTTAGGGATTTCACCATCTACGGTCCGTAATGTCATCAAAAGGTTCAGAGAATCTGGAGAAATCACTGCACGCAAGCGGCGAGGCCTGTGACCTCGGATCCCTCAGGCGGTACTGCATCAAAAAGCGACATCAGTACCGGATCAATTACAAACTCCTTCTGTACACCTTCATGGCCGTCCACAACCTCGCCCCTCCATACCTGTCTGATCTTCTGCACGTCACCATCCCCACTCGTTCCCTCAGATCCTCCTCCTCCATCCACCTCTCTGTGCCCCCTGCCCGCCTCATCACTATGGGGGGCAGAACCTTCAGTCGCTCTGCTCCCCAGCTCTGGAACAATCTACCACCTGACCTCCGTAACTGCGACTCTCTGCCACCTTCAACTCAAAACACACCTGTTCCAGTCTGCCTACTCCGTTTAACTCACATAATACCCTTGCCCTATTTTTATTCTATTGAGTTGTTTATTTATATGCCTGGGTTTTATTGTATTTTCTATTGTTGTAAAGCGACCTTGAGTTTCCTGAAAGGCGCTATGGAATCAAATGTATTATTATTATTATCAGTGTGTAAAGGATATCACCACATGGGCTCAGGAACACTTCAGAAAATCACTGTCAGTAACTACAGTCCGCCGCTACATCTGTAAGTGCAAGTTAAAACTCTACTATGCAAAGCAAAAGCCATTTATCAACAACACCCAGAAATACCGCTGGCTTCACTGGGCCTGAGCTCATCTAAGATGGACTGATGCAAAGTGGAAAAGTGTTCTGTGGTCTGACGAGTCCACATTTCAAATTGTTTTTGGAAACTGTGGACCAAAGAGAAAAATAAGCATCTGGACGGTTATAGGCGCATGGCGTATGAGGGTGTATTAGTGCCCAAGGCATGAGTAACTTACACATCTGCGAAGGCACCATTAATGCTGAAAGGTACATACAGGTTTTGGAGCAACATATTTTGCCATCCAAGCTACGTCTTTTTTCATGGACGCCCCTGCTTATTTCAGCAAGACAATGCCAAGCCACATTCTGCACGTGTTATAAACAGCGTGGCTTCGTAGTATAAGAGTGCCGGTACTAGACTGGCCTGCCTGTCGTCAAGACCTGTCTCTGATTGAAAATGTGTGGTATATTATGAAGCGTAAAATACAACAACAGAGACCCCGCACTGTTGAACAACTTAAGGTGTACATCAAGAAAGAATGTGAAATAATTCCACCTGAAAAGCTTAAAAAATTGGTCTGCTCAGTTCCCAAACATTTATTGAGTGTTGTTAAAAGGAAAGGCCATGTAACACAGTGGTAAAAATGTCCCTGTGCCTACATTTTTGCAATGTGTTGCTGCCATTACATTCTAAGTCAATGATTATTTGCAATGAAAAACATTCAGTTTCTCAGTTCGAACATTAAATATCTTGTCTTTGCAGTCTATTGAATTGAATATAAGTTGAAAAGGATTTGCAAATCATTGTATTCCGTTTATATTTACGATTTACACAACGTGCCAAATTCACTGGTTTTTGGTCTTGTAATAGTATTTAATATACATGGAAAGGAGAAAATAACACTCACTCACAAAAGGAGTGGGGGGAAACAAAAGAAGGCGAGTGCAAAGGTAAATGCACAAGACACGGAACGTCTTTTGTACCGGGAACAACACACGTACGTGAAGCAATGATCTGACCCTGTCTGAAATAGGAGATTGATTGGCAATCAGGTACAGCTGTGGCCCGGTTTCCTATCAGGCAGCAGGTGTGGAAGGAAGTGACCACTACTAAATAAGGGCAGAGGACAGGAACTAAAATACCACACACAGAGAAAAAGCAAACATACTGTAAGTCCAAAACAGTTACAAGGATGTAACATTCTGACCACAAAACCCAATAAATAACCATCCAAAAAAGCGCCAACAATACTTAATTTACATTCCATGACCTGAATATTAACCAAGTATTAGCGATATTGTTGTTATAAGCACTAACGTTAAGGACCTTTTTTTAAATGCCACATTGTCACATAGAGGTAACTTCTTCATGCTGCTGTATTGACATTATGAGCTGGTTAGCTGCTCTATCACATGCGAAAGTTTATTCTACATTAAAAATCATGCCTCTCACCTGGATAATAAAATTGTCAATACGTGGTCCTTGGGGTTTGTTTTCCCGGAATGCAAAGGAAAGTTGGCACGGGCAAGGCGTGAATGTAAGTACATGATTTATTTTTAACTCTAAACAACAACAAAAAAGGTGCAAACAAAAGGCGCGCACAAAGGCGGAGATAAACTTGGCTAAGAAACAAAAAACACTTAGACAGAAACTATGAACAAGAAAAACTACACTTACTGTGACGTGAAAAGCATGAAAACTATGGCATGGAATACAAGCATGAAAAAAGTCAGCACACAGCAAATCCAGAATGTCAGGGGTAAGATAGGATAATGTCACCAGGACGAACAACAGAAACAGACAGGCTTAAATAGCAGTGACATGATCAGTGAAAATAGGTGCATGACTCGAAACGTGAAACAGGTGCGTAACATGACAGGTGAAAACTAATGGGTTGCTATGGTGACAAAACAAACAAAAGTGCACAAAGAGTCCAAAAACAAAACCGAACATAACTAAAACAAAATATGGTCACACAGACATGACAAAAATGATGTGATGTGGACATAAACTGAGAAACTGAGAAGTTGGTACACTTTGACAGCGAACTTAGACCCGGAAATGTGTGACGTAGCATATTGAAACTCTATACATGTTCGAAATATACTTCTATCAAACAACCAACTTTTAGGTTAGGAAAACCTGTTTGAAATTAACCCTTGGGAGGTGTTCGGGTCTGTGGGACCTGTTTTCATTTGTGAAATCTACACACATATACCATGTGATATCAGCATATCATGCAAGACTTCTCCCTGTTAAAACACCTCATCTTTTGGCACATTTAAAGAATGCCTTAGCTTTTTCTTTGGATTTTTTTTGATATAGCAAAGTGGTAAAATGTGCTGGGGGTGGGGTATCTGAAACATAACTTGTGTGATAATCGAGGGAACACCGTACCACTGTAACACTGTATCTCTGCCCTGGCTGCTCGGTACAAAATGGCTGATTTGATAATAAAAAATAATGAATACATATCAATAATAGAAAAATAAGCTTGTTTCCGTCTCATAGTTATGTTACTTTTACACTTGCATGACAGTCAAGAACGGTAAAATGCCACTTCAAACATCATCTTAGTTATTAAAGGTTTCATGATGGCAATTCACAAACTTTTTTAGGTATGCAGTACCAATGGGGTATATGGCCTTATGGGTACCATAAGTGTATGTGCACTTTGATGAAAACTGCTGCACTTTATATACTTCTGCACTTTAAATGAAGCTGCTAAAATACTGTAACTTGACCGCCCACTGATTTGTAATTCACAAACCCTCTATGTATTGTACTTATATTTTAAAGTGTTTATCATTATGTCATTTTAATATGTTCAATCTTGTGTCATTTTAATTGTGGATGTTAGATGCACCATAAAAGGACCGCAGATTGAAAATAGCATGGTGCTAAATCTGGTGCAGCCATCTTCTTAATGTAACTGCACATTGTCCTTCAAATAAACAAATACAATAGTTTAACCCTGGAACAGACTAACTTAATTTTTTTTTCTTTTTATGAAAAACGTTACTTTAAATTCGAACACATACGATAGGAGGAGTGGATTATGTTGAAAATTACTGTATTAGAAAAGTTCAGTTTTTTCCAGTGCAAAATGGAACATATACTTTTTGTGTGATGCTAGGGGAGGTTTAAAAGTTGTAGACAGCGTATTTGCTGTGGATATTAATCATTTTTAATCATCTTGGTCTACTTTTTGGCCGAGCTAATTACCTGCAAAACAAAGATAAACAAAACGTTCTTGTTGTGACTAATTTATATTTTTTGGGAGGTTATAGTGAGTGTTTCGAAATCTTGAGGTTATTTTAATCTTACAAGACATTTTTTGTGCAACTTTTATATTAATTACACCAGAGCTCTGGTCAAGAGAAATGTTTGAATGCAGAGTAATGAGGCCAAATAAACACACATTATTGCATAGTTTTTGTTTAATAGGGTGCGATGGTGCAAGCACACCAGACTGCTTCACATCCTGGAGCTTTTTCCCTTGACTTGTTCAAGTACAGAATGTGTGGAACGAGATTATTGTGTAAAACGTTAGTGACGATAACGGTGGGTGGTTGTGCTCATCAGGTTTGTCCAGATCCTGTGTGTGAGTGTGTTATGTCAGAGTCGGCCGCCGCCAAATGCACACAGGAAAGCGGTCTACTCTGGCAAAGAATGCGCATGACCTCTCTGTGAGTAGATCTGCTCCAAAAACCCGATGCCTCCAGCGAGGTCTGTGTGAGACTGTTTGCACTCATGTTAATGGGATGCGTGGTAGCACGTGTGCGCTTATTATAACGATGCGGTTTTCATTGGAAGCCAGAGATTTCAAAGTTCTGAAATCATCTCAGGCAGCTAGTTTTATAGGTGTTTAATAAGGCCCTTTATATTCATACAGACTTTACTGAAAACCATCAAATGGTGAGCTCATGAAAATAGCACATCGGACGTGTGGTGTCAAAACCCTTCAAAACAAAAGTGGACCTCCAAAATCACGTTACAAAATGCATGGGTGTATCAGCTGAAATACTAACTTGTCCTTAAAGAAGCGTCGAAAACCAAAGGCCACCAGCTTGAAGACTGACTCCAGAACGAAGATGAGAGTAAAGATGTAGTTACAGATCTTCAATGCTTCATCCAGCTCCTAATGATTGAGAAAAGAACACACATGCTCAAGAACTCGGAGCCATAAATAAAATATCTGCTGCGGGGGTAGCTTTCTCGCATCCAGTAAAAAATGCAGCAAGCGGCTTTATGTATATTAAGGATGTACAGTTAAGTTATCTAAAAAAAACCATTGACATCTTAGCTTTTGTGTTAAAGGCAATAAAGCAAATGTGTAAGATGTCTAAAATTATATTAATAATTAATTACTATTTTTTTTAGACTGACAAAACAACAATTTGGAGACTCCAGACCTCATTTATTTTGTGGTACTAATGCATGAATTTGACATTTTCATACAAACTTACAGTAACTAACTGAGACAGCATTGTGTGTGGATACACAACCATTTTCTTCAGCTAGACTCAGACAAAAAGGAAATCATTGTCTTTGGCCTGCAGAAGCAATGTCTGTGTTATGATGTAAATGAGGTGTGGTTGTATTGTATAATTATGTGTCACTGAAAGGGCATTTTATGACTTTTTAAAATTTGATTACATGCTATAGTATAATTTTAATGTTATAATATCATTGGATGATTTTTGTATCTCTTTAATTTAGGTAGCCAGGGACTGCAGATGGAAATGAGCTATTTAGCTATAATCTGGTGCAGAACATATCTGTCTTTGAGCTTAATGTCTCTGTGCATTGCCCCTTCAAATAAAGAGAAAAAAAAAGAAAGAAAAGAGAAACTATTATTAGTCACCTTGAGACTTTCTCCCTGAAACCTAATGATTAGGTTATAAATCTAGGGGTAATAATGGGCTGAGACTTGAACTTTAACAGCCACATCAAGTCAATAACATCAGCAGCTTTTTACCACCTAAAAACATTGCCAATATTAGGGGAACAATACCCAAAGCAGAAAAAGAAAGACTAATCCATGACTTTGTCTCCAGCAGGTTGGACTACTGCAATGGCCTTCTCGCTGGTCTCTTTGAACGAGCTGCAGTATATCCATAATGCTGCTGCTCGAGTCCTGACTAGAACCAGGAACTATGACCATATTAGTCCAGTGCTTAGGTCACTGCTCTGGCTGCCTGTTGCTCAAAAAATAGACTTTAAAACACTCCTCGTGCACAAGTCTTTTCGTGATCCTGTGCCGAAGTACATATCTGACATGTTAGAGCCATATGAAGCATCTTGAGCTCTGAGAACCTCAGGAAGTGGTCTCCTGCTGCTACCTATTAGTCAGGACCAAACATGGTGAGACTGCATTTCAGTTGTATGCTCATGAAATCTGGAATAGTCTCCCAGAAGACTTTGGCAATGTTAAAATCCAGGCTGAAAACACCTTTAATTGTGCATATGACAATCTATACTCTTCGATTAAATTTGTATTTGAACTATGAATGTTTTTAATTATAATTTTATTTTCTGATTCTAATTTGAGTTATGATTATCTCTATGATTATTTAATATTGTTATTGTTGCCTTCTTCTAATGTTCTGTAAAACACTTTGAATTGCCTTGTGTGCGAGTTGTGCTCTATAAATAAACTTGCCTTTCCTTGCCTTGTCCAATTAATGCATACATGCATGAATATTGACTGTACATGAGGGCCTTCTTATTCTGGTTGAGAAATCTCAACTGAAGGGGCTTTGTTTCTCGGAAGAGGTATACACTATACCAGGGGTGGGCAAACTGTGGCTCGTTGGTCCCTTTAATCCGTCCCGCCAAATATTAAAACAGAAATGAGCAAAGAGCTGTTTTGAGAATTGCCACAACAAAACTGATACTCGACTTTGATGCACTGGCAAAAAAGGATGATCAACAACACTGCTCTCACTAAAAGAGAGTGCAAGTGATACAATTTTTATATTTATTTGATGTTTTGATATGCTATTGCTAAAAATAGATGTACTATGATTAACATTGCCCATGTTTGAGGAGCCTACTCTTAGTTCCAACATATATGATATGCTTTGAATTGCATCATATGCTCTGCTGTTTTTTTTTTTTTATATAAATTATGAGCTCAAACTCAACTCAACTCAACTCAACTCAACAATATGGCAGACACAATATGTGGAGTTTGCATCTTCTCCCCTTGACTGCGTGGGTTCCCTCCGGGTACTCCGGCTTCCTCCCACCTCCAAAGACATGCACCTGGGGATAGGTTGATTGGCAACACTAATGACCAATGAATGATCCTGTAACGACTTGATATCGGATTGATACCCAAATTTGTGGTGTCATCTAAAACTAATGTTAAGCACCCAAACAACAGAAGAATAAGTGATTATTACATTTTAACAGAAGTGTAGACAGAACATGTTGAAAGGGAAATTAAGCAGATATTAACAGTAAATGGACAAGTAGATTCATAATTAATTTCCTACCACTTGTCTTTAATAATTTTGACAAAATAATAGAATGGAAAATGACACAATATGTTACTGCATATGTCAGCAGACTAATTAGGAGCCTTTGTTTGCTTACTTACTACTACAAGACAAGATGTCTAGTATGTTTACCATTTTATTTAAGGACAAACTTGCAATAAGAAACATATGTTTAATGTACCCTAAGATTTTGTGTTAAAATAAAGCCAATAATGCAATTTTTTGTAGTCCCCTTTATTTAGAAAAGTACCGAAAAGTATCAACAATATTGGTATCGGGACAGCACTAATATATATATACATATACATCCATCCATCCATCCATTTTCTACCGCTTATTCCCTTTGGGGTCGCGGGGGGCGCTGGAGCCTATCTCAGCTACAATCGGGCGGAAGGCGGGGTACACCCTGGACAAGTCGCTATATATATATATATATATATATATATATATATATATATATATATATATATATATATATATATATATATATATATAATTTACATATGGGTTCTCTCCGGGTACTCCGGCTTCCTCCCACCTCCAAAGACATGCACCTGGGGATAGGTTGGGCCCTAGTGTGTGAATGTGAGTGTGAATGTTGTCTGTCTATCTGTGTTGGCCCTGCAATGAGGTGGCGACTTGTCCAGGGTGTACCCCACCTTCCGCCCGAATGCAGCTGACATAGGCTCCAGCACCCCCCCGCCACCCCAAAAGGGACAAGCGGTAGAAAATGGATGGATGGCATATAAAGATATACATTTTCGAGCTCCTAATAGCCTATACGTTAGAATTATTACGTTTCATTACTGATTAAATACAAATTTCATTTAACTGCTCATTTTAGAAACCAATAACTACGAGACTTAGTCTCTAAATCTGCAAGTCATTTAGTCAACAATATTACCAGAAAAATGTCCTGTTTTGTGTCCGACTATGTTCGCAGTGACAGGTACGTGTCAATCATCCCACTCTTGTCAGTTTTATGGATGGGCACCGAAGCATTGTTGCATAATGGGACCGATGCCGAAAATAAGAAGCTATCAGTGCTTCATTTGAACTCAAACTTAGCCAACAGCTTGGCAATGATATTGTACAAGGACTGTTTTGTAAGTAATGTAGCGTCCCTGCAGAAGCATAGAAAAATAGATAATATTTGTATAGCGCTTTTCTACCTTCAGGGTACTCAAAGCACTTAAATACTAAATTGATTCTAAAACTCATTTTAAATCTAATTTTCATGTCAAAACAGAAGCCCTCAAAACACAGTTAGTGCCGCTGCGTTAGGCTAGCGAGTAGCCAAAACAACAACACACCATTGACAATTAAGGTAAATGAGGTTGTGTGAATGTGAGTGTGAATGTTGTCTGTCTATCCGTGTTGGCCCTGCGATGAGATGGCGACTTGTCCAGGGTGTACCCCGCCTTCCGCCCAATTGTAGCTGAGATAGGCTCCAGCGCCCCCCGCGACCCCGAAGGGAATAAGCGGTAGAAAATGGATGGATGGATGGAGGTTGCTTTGATGAAAACTCTGAATTATTAGCATCAAACATTACAACTCAAGTAAGTCGGACACTTTGCAATTGGTCTATGTTACAGTGGGGAATGTATTCATATGGCCAGATTCCTGGGTAGATCTCTCGCAATGCAGTCTGCTGAAAATTATGGAAAGCGCCATTTGACACGGCAACTGATGCTTTGGTCAAAGTAAGAACTGTCACAAAACACATTTCAAGTTATTCAACACTCTACTGCCATCTGGTTGCTAAAGCGGATAGTTCAGCTTGCCGAATTCGTCACGTTTCATTTGTCAGGTAAACCGTGACAAATGGGGCCATGCAAATCCCCTTCCTAATGTATGTATCGCTGCAATAATTATGACATTTTCTTGTAGATTGTATTTCTTATTAAGTTATCATTAGGGAATGTTAAGCATAAACACACTGACCGTAATTAGACACAAACATAATGTTCAAATGTTCTTATCATATTTATTACTATAAACAAGAATTTTTAAATGCCAAGAAAAGTGCAGGAACATAAAGTGTTTCCAGTAACTTTAGTTGAGTGTCTTTAAACTGACAATGTAAACATCCAGTGTAACAAGTGTAAAAACATGTCCAGTTTAGTGTCTTTGAATATTGGAAAATAAAACACTGTACTTAAACAATAAATTGGATATAATTAAATGGTTCTTTGGCGTACCACTAGATAGAGCCACAGCAAGGATATTTTCCGGGCTACGGTTCATTAAATGGCTTCTCTTATCACTCGTATTCGTAGACGTCGCGGGGTGCAGTGTTTCTTTTTTTTCCATGTCCGTGCTCCCACATGCAGATTTACGCAAAAAGGGAATAACTACTTGTCTGCTCATTCATCTGACTGACGAGAGACTCCAACGTCATATTTTCTTCTCTATCGCTTCTGTGTTCATCGTAAAACCCAAATGTATCCATACTTCTAATTTAAACCTTCTTAAAGGTTCTCCTCTCAAAGGATCATGGAAGATGTGGTGTATTTCTCAGACCAGCTCATGCAATAGTGCCAGAAAAAGAATTGCATTGACAGGGGTACTCCAAGTTGTCCTTTGATACTGGTACATACCACCGCTTTATTGCTGACATTTTGCAACATTTAAATTACTATTATTTAATTTTTTAAGTATTGGTTAATTGTTTTTTGAGTACCGGTTTGGTACTAGTATCGCTTAAAATGTAAACAATACCCATCCATAGTCAGTGACAACACCTAAGGGGTCGGGTTGAGGTGTCAGGGGGTTGCGAGTAGCAGGGAAAGATTTTCAATATTTTTTTGTCTACACCCTGGTATTCCTGTCATATAATGAACAAACCTGCAGATAGGTGGCACTTGTGTTCAATCTGATCTACCATGTAGAAGTAGTAAGCACACAGAAACACATGTGTCAAGAGCTAACGGAGGCGGAGAGATGGAAAAGTTTGTGACAGGAATGAAAATAAAAACGAGTTGTTGTCAGCGACATAAACAGTCGGGATTCATAAGTCCCCATTTCTGGGTGGATCTCCCATGAGTGGAGTGGGGGAAAGGTAAGGGGGGGTCATTATTTTGCAATGCAGTTTGCTAAAAATGATGGAAAGTGCCACTCTACATAGCAACTGCTGGCCTCCCTATGTACTGGACTCTCATATTATTATCTGGGGTCCCTTCCAAGTTTCTCGCTGTCTCATTGGGTTTAGTTTTTTTTTGTTGTTGCCCCGATTAGAGCCGAGGATGTCGTTGTAGATTGTACAGCCCTTTGAGGCATTTGTGATTAAGGTCTATATAAGTAAACTTTGATTGAACTGTCGCTGTGGTTGGAATTGACACCAAACACATTTTAAGATATTCAACACTCTACTTCCGTCTGGCAGATAATGCACACCCCCAATCACCCACTGTATAAAGAATGTAACTCACATAGTGCGTTGTACGGATAAATTAATTAACAAAAAAAATGTCTCAATAGTACTTAAATTCAAGGGGGTCGCGGTGAAATTTCTTGACAGTAAATAGTTGAGAAAGTGGCTGTGCCCGGGAATAATTTTTGGTGATTTAACCCCCAATTCCAACCCTTGATGCTGAGTGCCAAGCAGGGAGGTAATGGGTCTCATTTTTATAGTCTTTGGTATGACTCGCCAACCAAAGTAAGGCATGATTGTGGGTAATTAAAGAAGAGGGGCTGTCGCAAGCTGACATCAATTTAGCTGGAGAGGGTTTATCCCAGTGGTGTTGCCTTAGCATTTCTGTTTCGGATTTTAGTTCACTTTGGGCCCGAAACCTATTCCCTTCAACACAATATAAGTTGGAAACCTTAACAATGTTGAAAGTAAACATCTGACCTTTGGCTGCTGGTAGTGCTCCATGGACATCGTGACGACGTTGAGCCCTATGATGATGGTGATGAACAGGTCCAGGTAGTGGCTGGTACATAGCTTGTGGATAATCAAACGGGTCGGAGAGTAATCGGAGTAGTAGGGCTTACTCTGAGCTTCTGTTGAAAGTGGGGTTTGCAAGGGGGGTGGGGGACAGGGTACGTTGGAGGAAGCGTAAGGGAAGGGGTGGCATTCATAAAGTGAGATACGAGGTAATATAATGGGATACCGAAACGTAGACCTGATGAGTTAAGGAGTGTTGTCAAACCTGAAAAAAAGGGTTACTGATCACACACATAGGTTAGTCAAGACATAAGAAAAATCACTCACACTGCTTTTAATAATAATACACAGAGCAAAGAGATGAGTAAACCCTCCTGTGGCTTGACTGCCAGTGCTAATTAAATCAAATATCTCTTCTTCAGATCAACAATTATTTCAATGAACTGCCATAAGCTCTATTGGTTAATATGTCTCTGTCCCAGAGGAGGAAGTTGCCACCATAGCCAAGGAGGTTTCACAATCTCTCTCTGTGATCATCAGCTGCTCATCACTTTCACACCCATACCTTCAAGAAAAGGCCATGAGAAAGAAGAAGGTTCATTGGCACCTCAACTGGGAGGATGGCAGAAGGTGCTGGGTGTTAGAATGAGGAAGAGAAAGCAAGCCTAACCTCTCAGTCACCTTACCGCCCCATCAGGGAAGGAAACGTCCTCTGGGTGTTATGAGTGCTCGCCTACCCAATTAGCTGAGGTGCTGGGTAAGGATGTCTCCCATGGGTGCATATAGGTCATAGTGTGTGTTTCCCATATGTACAGTCCACTCCTCTCGTTGGGGAATACGACAGAACAGCTGAATCTTATCTACAAGGAAAAATTAACCTCCAACTATCAATGGAGTTCCAATCATCTATTAAATTGGTGCACAGTAAAACTATATATAGACAATATTGGTCAAAACGTGTACTACCACTGTTGATTTT
Organism: Nerophis lumbriciformis; assembly: GCF_033978685.3. Lineage (NCBI taxonomy): Eukaryota > Metazoa > Chordata > Actinopteri > Syngnathiformes > Syngnathidae > Nerophis > Nerophis lumbriciformis. Next base: position 15,810,214 of record NC_084558.2, on the reverse strand, counting down.
AAGGACGTGCACAAGACTGCACAATTATGTGTGCAATTAAGAAACGCATTAAGAAAAATACATGCAAATTAACAAAATGTTTTGCCCATGATACTGACATGATCCCATTAAGACATTAGTATTAGCTTCCTTACTTGGTGTTTGGTTACTGTCCAGCACTCCTATTTTTTTGTTTTCACTTCCTGTGTGCTTCCCCTGTCTGCCACTGAGCGCTGGCTCCCACACTATTGCAGGGGTTCTTAACCTTTTTGACCTTGGGACCCAACTTTTCTACCACGTAGGGATCCGGTGCCTGCTCAACTATTAACAGGATAAACATTGTCAAATGATATGAAAGCATGTGTTAATCAGGCTTAGGTCAGGCTGATTGCAAAAATAAATACTAATCGAATATACTGCAAAAGAAGATACTCAAAACAATTGCTGAAAAATACATTTACATATATTTAAGCAATGCTGAAATAAATTGTAACTAAATTAATAATAACTAACAATATATGTTACTTAAACGGACAATAACATTTAAGTGCAAAGGAAAATACAGCTTCACAATGTTAGTCATAATTCTTGCGCTTAATAAATTTCTCGATGACTTTAGCTCCAGTTGTTGATATTGTTATTATCACCACAACTGGTGGAAAAGTGTATTACAACTGAGAAACAGATATTTATTGGCCGCCCATTGTTGTTGCTGGCCCTATGGTTAAGAAACACTGTTCGGTTAGATTCTGTTTGGTGTGCTTGTAATACTCCTCTGCTGCCACGTGCTTTGCAGCTTTGTAATTCAGTTAAAAGAGCATTTAACCTCCTCATTACCTGCACACCGCCTCCTGTTTCTGCATCTTGGGGTCACATTTTCCGCCACCAGTGACAACTACATGTTATTTTGTTCTCCTTTAGATACTTGTCACCTGCTTTTTGAAATAGAGTTGTACAGTGAAGTGAAGTGAATTACATTTATATAGCGCTTTTTCTCAAGTGACTCAAAGCGCTTTACATAGTGAAACCCAATATCTAAGTTACATTTAAACCAGTGTGGGTGGCACTGGGAGCAGGTGGGTAAAGTGTCTTGCCCAAGGACACAACGGAAGTGACTAGGATGGCAGAAGCGGGGATCGAACCTGCAACCCTCAAGTTGCTGGCACGGCCGCTCTACCAACCGAGCTATACCGCCCCAAACAGCACTGTGTATGTTTTACACCAAGGTCTAGCAGTAAGAGATAGAGATAAACAAGGTTTTAAAGACCTACCTTTTATCATGTATTCATAAAATAATGTGATTATTTCAGGATCCAAAGCATTTCCTCTGATCAGCAATTGGTAGTAGGCCAAGAAAAACAAAAGGTAGCTCCATTTTTCAAGAATTGGCTTGTGGATTAGCAAGTGGTCTGTTTAAAAACTGCTATGGACCAAAGTGTGTAAAGTCAATTTGACAGTTCTAAGCTACATGAATTCAGTAGGGCAATGGAGAAGAGTGAGAGAGAGTAAGTATTGTATCCAGTGAACACTTGTCCTTGATGTGAAGTGAGGTGATGAGGGTATACCCGCAATCCCTTCCTCATGTACGGATTTCAAACACAAACAATTCCATTAAAGTATCATAGACAAACCAGGGCAGATATCATTTGGAGTCTCACTGCAGATCAAATTGATGTTACCCCATCTTTGGTTGTGGGTGACAAAACAAATATTTAATGTGATTTGTACGCACTTCCTAAAACATTTCTAGACTTCCAAGAGTCAAGCCCCCTGCTGACAATCTGCCTTGGATTGCACTGTACATACTGGAAAAGAAAAACACTGTAAGAAAGATGTAAGGTTTAGACCAAAAACAACTCCAAGACCTATGTTCCTCAATATGCTTCCAGTATCATACACATTAGATCGTTCGCAACCCTACAGGTGAGGATACTGAAGGCTTGAAATGGATTTGGTTTGGGAGTTGCTTTTGGATTTGGCATACATTTCTAAGGCGGTCTTTCTTTGGGAAATACAGACACACGTAACTCTCATTTTGTGAAGGACTGATGAATAAGGAACACCACAGTACAGCACTATGAGAATACTGTGACTGTGTGAATGAGCGTAAGTTGGATTGATTATGGCTCTAGCCCAGCATGTAGTGATCATGTGAGGGCGCTGGGTACGTAAAGGCCCATCTCTGAATGTGTCCTGAGGCTGAGGTAGGTGCGTGATAGTTTGATTCATGATGTCAAGAAAAACGTGTTAAATACACACACGATCTAAAAAAGGATTGGGGCTACAATGGATGAGTGTGAAAGAAAGAGCTAGGCATATAAAGCAGTACAATTACGTCTGGATTTACACTACAAAGTACAAGAGACACATTTTGTTTATCCTATGTGGCCTAATTACGATACGAGTCATACTAAAGAGAAAATAACACATGAAACCGGATGTTGTCAGATTGGAAAGGGACTTTTTTCTAATGTGGATAAAAGTCAATATACAAAACATATGTCTGTCTATGTGATTGAAGCATATACTGTACCGACTGCATACGTATATCCTGTACATGCAAACCCGGCGTTTAGACTTAGACTTCCTGTTATTGTCATTCAAATTTGAACTTCACAGTACAGATAAGAACGACATTTTGTTGCATTAGTTTGTTGTAGTGCAGGATAAAAGAGCAATAAGGTGCAGCTATAAATGGATTACTGTACAGATAAATATATTGCACTTTTGCATATGCATCCACGTTTATGGATGTATGTTATATTGTCTTTATATTCCAGCGAGTTAATCTGTTTTGGGAGGGAATTGAGGGAATTATTATGATGCGTTCAAGAGTATTTGTAGTATATTTACAGTATATTACTATATACGCATAATATTATTATTATTATTATTATATTATTCTTATATAGTATATTTAGCATTGCCATACAATCGATATGGATTGTATTTGTACGATAATTAACAGTTCCAACCTGTATTTAAACATATGAAGTCAGTCCAGGCCAAAAATGATTGTCTTTTGCTTTGTCCTATTAGAGGTTGCCACATCTGGTCAATTACATGATTATTTGGGTTTAGTTTTTACGCAGACTGCTCTCCTATTTACACAAAAAGAGTTGCCAGGGCGCCAACCATATACCGTAATTTTCAGACTGTAAGCCACAACTTTTTTTCCCACGCTTTGCACCCTGCGGCGTATACAATGCTGCCAACAAATTTAGCCGCGTCACACCAGACCAATGCAATTGACGAACAGGTCCCGGTGGAAGACAGGTCATGGCGAAAACACTACAAAATGCATGCAATGCAGCTTTCAAGTTGTAGGGCATCGACCTGGGTATTGAAAAAAGAAATAAAGCTGCTGCACGGAAGGGAAATTCGCTATCACCAACGTGTTTTGAAAGGCTGGACTGCTACGTGTGAAGAAGACTGCACAAGCCCAGAGGTGAATTGGCCTCGAGACAAAAGTGAAAGCAAAAACAAGGCTGAGAAATTGTTGGAAGAAGTAATTTTGAGTCTTTTAATGAAGACAGTGCTTCAATGGGTTTTCTGGTAGACTCCCGTGTGGTGTGTTACAGGCACTGCTGTTTGTTTAATTTGTGAATGAACACTAGCGCTTGTATAAATATTTAATGTTTCAAAACCTGCGGCTAATAGACCTGTGCAGCCTATATATGTACAAAATAGTAGAATTGGCGCTCCATAGTCCTGAAATAGCGGTTGTATGGAATGCTTAATAATGCCCATAATAGACAACCAAACAATTGTATGTAGGCATCAAATTACAATTGAACACTTAAACCTGGAGTGTAAATCCTGCACTTTTGGGGGGAGTTTTGCACATCATTCACAATCCCTATGTAAGACAAGCACACATATGTTTTCCTTTTTTTTATTAAAGTACCACTGATAGTCACACACACACTAGGTGTGGTGAAATTACTCTGTGCATTTGACCCATTCCCTTGTTTCACCCCCTGGGAGGTGAGGGGAGCCGTGAGCAGCAGTGAGCAGCAGCGATGGCCGCGCTCGGGAATCATTTTTGGTGATTTAACCCCCAATTCTAACCCCTTGATGCTGAGTGCCAAGCAGGGAGGTAATGGGTCCCAATGTTATAGTCTTTGGTTTGACTCAGCCGGGGTTTCAACTCACGACCTACCGATCTCAAGGCGGACACTCTAACCACAAGGCCACTGAGTGCACTCTAACTCGTAAATAAACGTTAGCAAATTAGCCACTTCCTTCTACTATCCAGGTGAAAGGCATAATTTTATATCTAAAATTTAGTTTTACCAGCTAACAGGCGAGAATACAGCTCACCAGCTCATGATGTCAATATAGCAGCATACAGCTAGTTACCTTTCTGTGATCAAAAAACTAGGTCCTTAACGTTAGCGCTTATAATAACAATATCACTAATACTTGGTTAATAGGTCACGAAATGTAAATGGATTATTGTTGCCGCTTTTTGGAAGTTTTCAGAAGGTTTTATGAGCGCAAAAGATGCAAATACGTCCCACTAACTCATTTGTTAGCTGACTTTGCTAGCATTTATGCATTAAAATGTATTAAAACAAAGACATATGTGTTTTTGTCTCACATAAGGATTGTGAATGATAGGTACAATTTTAAAAAAGTGTACTTTCCCTTAAAAGATAGACCATATTTAAGGAGAAATTCCTCCCATGTCTTTATATTACATATCTACGGACTGCTTTTATGCCTTTGCCCTTTGTGGTGAATGGCTCTGGATTAAACCTTTAGACTCTGTCTGCCTTCAGAGTCAAAACGTGGATACATGTATTTGAAATCCAGCAATCCAGAGTCTAAAACAGTCAACAAAAACAGTCATTGTAAGACAATAACAACAACAACAACATCTGGAATTTCAAAATGCTCTGCTGCCTTGTGCGATAAATATCAAAATACCTACAAAGGACTGTGAGGGAAGGAAAACAATGAGAGAGATCAGTCATCCATCATGTCTCAAAGTGGAGAGGAGCAGCAGAGCAAATTGTAGAATCCAGAAGAAAAGCATCAAAGAAATAAGAAGACATAGAATCATTGAAAATGACAAGGCATGAAAACAAACTCTCCCATCTGCACTCACAGATTTGACACACTTGTATTGTGCTTGTTCACATGGTAGACACACACACGCTCACGCACTCACAATTGTGCTTGTACACATGGTAGACTGACACACACGCATTGTTCTGGTTCACACGGTAGACTGACACACCTCTTTCTGAGTCATACTTGAGCAATGAATCAACTGAAATGGGGGTCTGGATGGTAAAGAAAAGCGGTGCGAGTGCATGGAGGAAAAGCAAGGATAACAGCGATGACAGGGCAAAGGATGATGGGAAGCTGGCACAACGTTAACCCTTCGCCGCCTTCGTTGAACGCACGGCACACTTCTGCCGAGAGCCAGAGGCTGTTGACATGCTGGCTAACCGATAAAAGTCACCTATCAATAGCTTTTTTATTCATATTTAATGTCGAAATGTCTGGACAGCTATTGAGCATTGGCCAAGTGTAGCCCTATGGTTAAGAAACACTGTTCTATTGGTGTTTTGCAGGGTTTTCTGTTTTGTTTTGGAGTGGTTTGAACATGCACACATAGCAGATGCAGATGAAGCTCATGTTGTAGGAGAATGGAATACTCAAACAATTTCCACTTCTCGCCAGTACACTTATTATCAAACAAATTAGTTGAGAGTGCTCCTGCAGCATTGTATGGAGGGTTAGTCTCAAATGTATTTGTACATACATTCGAGCAATTTAACAAGATTATGTTTGTACAGCTCCAATTGAGACCAAATTTGATGGGACCAGACCTTGCACACGTTGGACTTTGAGTCGTCACTTTATTTCTTTCCCTGCAACCTTTGCTGCTTTTTAGACGATCTGTCGTTCTCTTGAGGACATCCTTGTTGATGAAATAGTACGAAAGTTCCTAATGTGCAGCATTGACAATGAGCGTTGTTAGTGGGATTTTTACCTACAGTAAACTATTCAGCCTTTCAATCCAAAAGTTATTTTATAGCAGTTACACAGTCGTTTAAAGTTGTTAATTTCTTATGATGCCACTGCTTCAGTTCTCTCTGTTGTTGTTTCACCTTGTTCTCTCTTTCCATCTTTAGGTTGTCCAACCAGATACCAGCTATTCCTGCACCGGATGCATATCTTACTGAAACGGCACCAAAGAAACTTTCTGTTGGTGTATCGTATTCTTCTTTCTCTACTTGTGCATCCACAGGTTTTCCAATCGGATTCCGTGATTAGTTCCTTGTTACTCTTATACCCAATGCTTAACTGGACCATCCAGCACGACACCAGCAGGAAATTTAACTTTCCCTCCCGTCTCTCTCCCTACCCCTACTAAACTCCAGTGAATGTTCATGTGACCATTGCTATTCTTTATCACTGTTTTCTTTCTTTTGTCTTTGTCTATCTCAAACCATTCTCTGTTTGTTAGCTTTAAATATAAAACTGTAACCTGAGCAGGGGTATAGCAGACTCACCTGTTGTACAGCACATTTCGTTCTGGAAAAATAATCATGAAGTCCACCCATGCTGCCTGATTAAGCTGCCAAACAGGACAGGTTAAACAGAATAATACACGAGGAAATAAGTAATTACTTTTTATGGCCATTACTTATTATTTGACTTTTCAACAAAACATCAGTCTTTCTGTTGCCACCTAGTCAATGTTTGAAACTCATTAGTCATCCACACATATGTTTTAAAGTAAATAATGTATATTCAATGTGTCACACTCAAATTTAAAGGATATTATATCACTATGGCATGTGACCAAGTATGACTTCATGGCGTTTCTCTGAAATACTGATGCGGGCTATAAAGTAGGGTGCAAGGTATGTCTAACCCCCTCTGGCCATCCTTTGAGCAGTCGCAGTAAATCCACCTCGGTGCTGCTCCCTGAATTTTGTAAAGCAAATGTAATATATATATTTTTTTACACCAGCACCTTGTGGCATCAAGATTTTACGTCTGCTACCTGCAACTATAATGCCTGTCTCAAGGGCCCTCCCCGGTCTAGATTTTTTCCACATTACACTTCCTGGGTGTCTGCCTCACCCCCTCCCTAATAGCACACTGCTATTAATTACATCTCCCCCATGGAATGCATTGAATGGAAGATAGAAAGAAAGTCAATGTGACATTTCCGGTTAGATTTATCTCTGTTAGAGTTGACCCAGATTCAGCTAGCCACCATCACGGGAGGGTCTATGTGCATATTAGAGACTGTGCTTGTGAGGTACAGCTAAAGAGAGACAGAGATAAAGAATAAAGTACAGTTATACATGGAATGTTTGTATGTAGGTACAGAATTGTTCAGGCAAAGTTTTGTTTGTGTAAGAAGGGTTTCTTACCTGCTGACAGTTTTGGCTGACACTTCAGCCTTCGTCAAAGCTGTGTAGTTTCCTGGTGTGACGTGTCTAAAAACAGCTGACCGGGTCGGAATACTTTCAAAATAAAGTTCACCAACCCGGCCATATCTGCTCTGTGCCCTGACATCGTCCCAGATGTGAGATAGCATGTATGCCCCATCATCCCTGATGAAGACTGGAGTGTCAGCCAAAACTGATAATCACGTAAGAAGCCTTCCTTTCATCCATTTTCTACCGTGTGTCCCTCTTGGGGTTGCAGGGGGGCTGGAGCCTATCCCAGCTGCACTTAGGCAGAAGTCAAGGTACACCCTGGACAAGTCGCCACCTCATTGCAGGGCCAACACAGATAGACAGACAACATTCACACACTAGGGTCAATTTAGTTTTTCCAATAAGTCTATCCATAGGTGTAAGTCTTCTCTTTCACAAAAAACTTGCCTCTATCTATTTGAGAAGACAAGATAAACGCAATCGATTTATGTTTATATTTATTTAATGTATATGTATGTCAGTGTAAATGTAGTAGAGTACAGTGCATCCGGAAAGTTATACAGCGCTTTTTCTACATTTTGTTATGTTACAGCTCTATTGCAAAATGGAATAAATTCACTTTTGCCCTCAAAATTTTAAAATACCCCACATTGACAATGTGAAAAAAGTTTATTGAAAACAAAAAACTAAGAAATCACATATACACAATTATTCGCAGCCTTCGCCATGAAACTCAAAAGACAGATCAGGTGCATCCGGTTTCAACTGATCATCATTGAGATGTTCTTACAGATTAATTTCAGTCCACCTGTGGTAAATTCAGTTGGTTGGACATGATTTGGAAAGGCACAAACTTGTCTTGACAGTGCATGGAAAACCAAGAATGAAGTTGAAGGAATTGTCTTTAGACCTTCGAGACAGGATTGACTTGAGGCACACATCTGGGGAAGGGTACAGAAAAAGGTCTGCTACCTTGAAGGTCCTAATGAGCACAGTGGCCTCCATCATCCGTAAATGGAAGACCAATAACTCAATGGTCACTCTGTCAGGGCTACAGCATTCCTCTGTAGAGAGAGGATACCTTCCAGAAGGACATCCATCTCTGCAGCAATCCACCAATCAGGCCTGTATGGTAGAGTGCCCAGACGGAAGGCATTCCTTTGGATCTTTTTTTCTATTGTTACTATTGCAACAACACATCAACAGTAGGGTAAAACCAACTTGTCTCACGACGGTCTAAACCCAGCTCACGTTTTCTATTAGTTGGTGAACAATCCAATGCTTAGTGAATTCTGCTTCACAATGATAGGAAGAGCCGCCATCTTACCCACCTAAAAGACTCTCAGACCATGAGAAATAAAATTCCTTGGTGTGTTGAGACAAAAATTTAACTCATTGGCGTGAATCCCAGGCGTCATCAATCCATCCATTTTCTACCGCTTGTCCCTTTTGGGGTTGCGGGGAGTGCTGGAGCCTATCTCAGCTGCATTCGGGTGGAAGGCGGTGCACACCTTGGACAAGTCGCCACCTCATCACCCCAGGCGTCATATTTGGAGGAGACCAGGCACCGCTCATCACCTGGCCAATTATATCACTGCATTGTAGCATGGTGGTGGCAGCATCATGCTGTGGGGATGTTTTTCAGCGGCAGGAACTGGGAGACGAGTCAGGATAGAGGGAAAGATAAATGCAGCAATGTATAGAGACATTCTGGATGAAAACCTACTCCAGAGTGCTCTTGAACTCAGACTGAGGCGACGGTTCATCTTTCAGCAAGACAACGACTCTAAGCACAAAGCCAAGATATCAAAAAGATGGCTTTAGGACAACTCTGTAAATGTCCTTGAGTGGCCCAGCCAGAGCCAAGACTTGAATCCGATTGAACATCTCTAGAGAGATCTGAAAATGGCTGTGCACCGAATTTTCCCATCCAACCTGATGGAGCTTGAGAAATGATGCAAAGAAGAATGGGCGAAACTGTCCAAAGATAAGTGTGCCAAGCTTGTGGCATAGTATTCAGAAAGACTTGAGGCTGTAATTGCTGCCAAAGGTGCATCAACAAAGTATTGAGCAAAGACTGTGAATACTTATGTATTTCTTAGATGTTTTTTTCAATACATTTGCAAAAAAAACCAAAAAAAAAAAAAACCTTTTCACATTTACTGTGTGTAGAATTTTAAGGGACACAAATGAATGTATTGCATTTTGGAATACAGCTATAACATAACAAAATGTGGAAAAAGTGAACCGCTAGGAATAATTTCCAGATGCAATATAAATAGTCTTTCTTTGTTTCATCTTTCCCAAAAACTAACTAATGAGAAATATAAAAGGCAGAAACGGAGTTTAGCTGTCTAATTTGCATCAGGGGCTATTAAATGTTTAAAAAATGTTTGCTCTATCATTATGATTAAGATCTCAAGATCACAATGTTTTTGTTTTTTTACCCGATCTAATGTCCATCCATCCATTTCCTACCGCTTATTCCCTTCGGGGTCGCGGGGGGCGCTGGAGCCTATCTCAGCTACAATCGGGCGGAAGGCGGTTTACACCCTGGACAAGTCGCCACCTCATCGCAGGGCCAACACAGATAGACAGACAACATTCACACACTAGGGCCTAAATTGCTAAAACTGCAAATATTGGTTCATATGCAGCATAAACACAAAATGTATTTAAAAAAATACTAAAAGCAAAACAATTGTCTTAGAAGTGAAGATACGGGTAAAAACTGCAAAATAATGTAAACTCATTAAATTACAGGATATAGATCATGTAAATAGTTACAACATTTATGTCACCATATTTTAATTGTTAAAACTTATTCTGAGTGATCATAAATGTTCTTGCTGCTGTAGTCAAAATTCATTTTTAAATGTGGTGGTAATACGAATCATGTTTTTTTTTGTAATTGTACAAACCTAATAGTTGTCTAAATATACAATATATTGCATAGTTTATTTCCTACATAGTTTATTCTCTACCGTCAATCACAATCTAAATTCCCTGACTGAATTTGTTTTTTTTTTCCCCCATACCCCCTTCTTTCTGGCTTCAACAGCAGTTATGTGCTCCAAGCAACTTGGAACTTGATTGCATTTGGGAGGAAATATGCAAATATTACAAGCAGTCATGTCCTGCAGCATAATTCTGCAGACACTGTAGTAAAGCAGAGTGAGGGTTCTGCGTGAGCTGGCATATTTTCAAGCCTTTACGGATCTGTGGCACACTAACTTGAATGCAGTCAAACATCACCCTTGTTTAAAGTAAGGCATGGTTAGTTACACTAATACTTTCTTTGATAGACACAGTATACCAGCTTGAAATTGATCAGAGTTCTTGGTTTAGAAAGAACATAGTACTAAAGTCAAATTAGACCGAGATAGTTGTTGGGGTTGGAGCAGTGGTGTATTGCAGAGAGCGGTGGATGGATTGCAGACAGTGTAAAAGAGCTGTGAAAGACAAAGCCACAACAGAGAAAACAGCAAACAGCATGTCCAGCGGACTGAGGGCTGATGGGAAGAGAGGCAGGAGGGCGGGGACGCGTGATGGGACCCTACCTCCCATGAGCATTGATCTTAGAACTCGTGCCACCATGGTGGGTGGTCATGAGGAGTCGGTGGCGGTGTGAGGAGTTAAGAAACAAAACAGAACATACTGGAAACGCGGTACCTTTTAATGTGCCTTCAGAGAGGGCCCAACTCACCCCCGGAACCATTAAATCTAGAGGAATGAGACTAGGTTAGTAAGGAAGCGGGGGATGAAAGCAAGGGTTGATGAAAGTTCGACTCAGGAGAGAGTCAAAGAGAAAGAAAAAGGGAAAGAGGGATGGAGTAAGGCTAGAAGGAAGCAGCGAAAGATTAAGCTGGTATATGTTCCTATACATTTCATCTTTCCAGTGATTCTGAGTCCACTTCTTTTGGTTAAGACTAACTATTTAAGATACATGGAGGAGTGGGACATACCTTTTGAGCTAAACCATAGCCTATGATTCTAACCATTGTCACGCAACAGATTATACAAGCAAGCTTTCTCTTACCTTTTATTTTGCTAATAATCTGGTATTCAAACTCTATTTTATCTTGACCAGTTATAAAGGAAAATAGAAAATCCGCGAAAAAAGGTAGCCACGATTGATAATTAATATTTTGTGTGGTTTCACGAAGAAGCAAGGGGTCCCTTAAGTTTGAATGTGTGTGGAAGACTCTGGGTAAATTCTTCTTGAAAATAAGGTAATCTGTATTTCTCAAGACATGAAATCCAAAATACCAATGAAATAAAAGGCTCATATAGGAGAACATCCACGAAAGAGTCCACTGCCCTTTGTGGAAATGTAACCAACAGGTGCCTTTAAAAATGCTTAACTTGTTCAGGCACTCGTGAGATTTAATACTTGCAGGTATTCCAGCAGGTGTTTTAGGTGTAAGAGGCAGTGGAATAATAATCAGCCACTCAAGCAATTTATCAGCAACTCTTATACAGCCACAGGGGAGCGCGGGAAAGGCAGCGATTTAACTCTGGACCTACCTTCCAGATTTTGGCCATTCCTGCCCCTGCGGCTGTACTAAAACTACATGCAAAAAGAGGGGAAGGGAGGGGGGTCATCTTATTTTAGAGTAGGATATTTTATGGCCAATGACTCCCCCTTCCTCTAGCTCTATTACTAACCATGCAAGACCCATATGTCAGCACTCAGCGGGCATGCTCTAAGGGGCCGACCCAAGCACGATGTCTACGGTAGACAAGATAAGGGAAGGTGGGAACAAGGGTTAGCTGTCATCTTTCCTCACTCTGCAAACTGACCCTTTAGGGGGAAGCTTTCCTTGAAATCCAACTTCATCGTTAATGTGACGATGGATTGAAGAAAAGCATCCAGAGTCTTACCTATGTTTGCAGTGTCAGAGCAAGTGACCGCCGGACAAAAATAGCCACAGGTCGAGGAGGCATGAGAGGGTGTTTAAGGAAAGAATGGGGCTCTACCACAAAATACGCACTACTTTTGGTACTAGACCACCAATTTTCCAGACTCGGCCAAACCAAAAGGCAAACAGAAAGGAAAAAAAAATGCTCAGGCTCAAACCAAGCAGGACTCAGAAAGATGTGGAAAGACTACCGACCAGCCAGCTCCTTCTCCTTACTCCGTCTCTTTTTCTCCATGCGTTTCAGTCTCTTCTCCTCCCTGCGCTTGGCCTCCTCAGCCTCCTGGTGGCGCCGACACTTGTGGAAGTTTTCCACCACCACGCCCACAAACATGTTCAACACAAAGAAGGCCACGATCAGAAGGAAGGAGATGAAGTAAAGCAGCATCCATGGATTGTAGTTCATCACTGGCTGAAACACACAGAAGAAACATGCTTAGAGGTTTGAAGCGGTATGCTTAATGCCAACAGCTATAGCAGATGTTTGGTACCTGTTTATCTACTCCTACAGCATCTAGTCCATCGTACATAATATCCACCCAACCGTCTTTTGATGCCAGGACAAAGAGAGACATCAAGGCCTAACAATGGAAATACATTTTAAATTAACGCAAACATTGAAAAGGAACCTTTAAAGTTCTGATTTCTGATGATCAAAAATTTTGCGAACGTGAGAGATCTGACCTGTCCCAGGTTGTCAAAGTTGTACTTGTGTCTGACCCATTTGTTGCTGGCTTGTAAACAGTCTGACCGGTTGGTGATGTTCCTCACATCTTCCCCTTGACAAACGAAGAACTTCCCCTTAAAGAGCTGGAAAAATGAACATAGAAACAAGGATATTGCAAATGGAGTTCTCAATGAATCTTTGAATAACATAACTTTAATAGGATCTTCACGGTAAGTTTTGTCTAATTATTTGCTCAGAAGGGGACAAATTAGTTTAGTGCAAATTGGGGCAACGCATCAAACGTTGTTTTTCTTACTGTCAGCGTGTGGTTATATCTTGCTGGGCAATTATTCTTCTCCTATTTACATTTCTGCATGTCGTGATAGTACAACAATTTTGGGGTGTTTTTATGCAAAAAAACATGTATTGTATTTGAGATAAAAGAAAACAACAACATGTTTTTGCTGATAGTAGTGTATTAGGGATGTAACGATATGATAATTTGACATTACGGTTATTGTGACCAAAATTATCATGGTTATCTTTATATCGCAGTACTGTTGAATGTGCTCAAAAAGTACTTACACACACACTGAAAACTTTTGAAACGAGTACTTCTTTTTTTAAATAACTAAAATAAATAGACTGTTAGAAAACCAAGTATTTTGCATATTTTTTGTTTTTTATGCTTCATTTTAGTCTTGGGATTTTATTTATTTAAATGGTTAAACTGCTTTGTTTTCAATTGCGGTTTGTACTTTAGCACTTTAGGATTATTTAAATGAAAAGTACAAACGTATGTAACAAAAAAAATCTATTAGTATTATGTATTATTATTTTTGCCGGATGTTGTGGCATCCTACTCTGTTCAGCGGTCCTTGAATGCACTGTAAAACCACATCGGTTTCTCGTATTCCTCTTGAGTAAAGAACGATCACTCTGAGAGACATAAAGAGAGCACAGCTTGTATGTTCAATGTGCACAATTGAATATTTAGTTGCTCAGACATAAATGTGCTTATTCAAGTTTGGATTGGGGTAGGTTGTTTTTTAATGGAGAAATACATTAATGTTTCTTGTTTTCATGTTAGCATTTCAGCTAGCAAGCTGGCACCTGTCAGTCTGTGTGTTTATCAAAGGGCAGTTATCAGTCTCGGTCGTTCGATATTTTTGATTTAAACCAGTAGTACTAACCGTCGGGAGTTTTCCTAGGGTTACCGATATTGACGTTTAATGTTACATTCCTAGGTGGTGTAAACATCGGTTTGGTTGGGATCCATTCCTGACTACTAGCTGTACAAGTGAATGTGAGTGTAATTAATTATGTCTCCTGCTATTGACTGTAGTCTAATCTAGTCATAGTGCAAACTGCATATTGTTCGGGATAGGCTCCAGCTTTTCTATGACTCTGAACTGAATAAGTGGTAAAAACGGACGGATGTGCAGTATGGATGGATGGACACAGATTGGAGATACATGCTTTTTGTTGGACAGCGACTATATGTATAAGGCAGTGATTCTCAAACTAGTATGTGTACCACTAGTGGTACACAGGGTCCAACTAGTGGTACGCCAAAGAATCACTTAAATAAAAGTACAGTGTTTTATTTTCCTATATTCAAACACAGCGTAACTGTTTAAACTGTGTGTCATTTTACAGTGGCCATCAATGTTAAATATACAGTACATGTTAAATAAAACCTCTGCCTTGTTTTATTGACTACTTAGGCCTACTGTGCTACTGTATTTTAAAGTTGGTTATTAAAGTGGTACTCGGAGAGCCAAGTGTTTTCTGAGGTAGTACCTAGTGAATACATTTTGAGAACCACTGGTATAATGTATTGAACACTAGATTTTGTTGACACTAATTCTTTGGTTTTACCAAAGAGCCTTATTAAGCCTGATCCTCATATTTTTGGCTATTAAAATATATTTCAGGCACGACTACAACGTTACCTGTTGGCGACAAAACTATGCCTAGCTGAGCGTCTTTGGCTTTAACAGTGGTTTAAAGAACAGGCTCAATGTTGGACCAATCTCAAACGAGCTGTCCATATGTCGCGTATGAAATTAAATAGAGGTGGATTGGCAACAATTTCAGAAAGGTCAAGCCTGTTACTCCAGATTGTACAGACGCCCTTTAATGAGCAGGAATGTCCAATCACAGACGCAATGTATCATTGCAGCATTAACCTTCCATGACACTACATTATTAAGAGGCGCTGCATTATAAACAATGCAAATGGCAGATAGACATGGACACTAGCTTGTGTTGCACCAACGGCATCGTGCTTACTCGCACAAATTCAAAATACTATTGTGAGCAAGAATACATACAAGATGGGATCTCCCACCAAATATGTAAGTTCACAATCCATCATTTTTTGTTAGCTTTATTTTATCAGAAAGAGACAGAATATCAACAACAAAAAACATGAAATACTGTACATTTGCATCTGATTGTGTGAAATTAGTATTCGATTGCCAAGTAAAATAAGGGGTAACAATTGGCGGAAAAAGCCTTGTTGGCCACCAGGGTCGCAAACATGGAGAGATTGCACAACTCTTTACATTTATCCTCAACATTTTGAGGCTGGCACTGGGAAACTTGGAGGATCATAACATGACCTGAGCCATTATGACTACAAGATAGAGTGTGCCACAGACCTTTAAATCACATCTTTTAAATTGAGGAGGTGATGATGATTTAGATGCGGATATGTGGAAGGAAACTCTGACTACAGCCCGTGTGACAAAAGACGAATTTGACGGAGAGAAGCAGGCAGGAAGGCACACATGTAAGTAAAAAAAATCATGTTGCTCTTCACTTCCACATCTAGTTGCAAGCAGGGTGACACCGGTACATTTAAATGAGTTCAGGATCCACGAGACTGTCCATCTTCCGTGGAGCTGTATTTTTTCCAAATCTTTCACCTCCAGCCATTAAAAGATTTAATGGTTGTGATTAGCCTACTGATCATGCCTACATGGGGTTTCACATACTGTATCTACAGGTCCCAGAATGAGGCTGCTTCAAGTCTATGGTACACCAACATGGGGAGACTAATATTTAGAGTGTGTCTGTGGAAATGTTCAGTAGCACATTAGCTGTGCTCCGATTTGACAATCGGTCGACAACACATGCATGCCACTGACAAACTGCAGCATTTAGGGATGTCGTGTGGGTGGAAGGAACAGTTGCTTCTCATGTACGACGCTTGCTTAAGGGACGTTTTTATGTCTTGCTTTAAAGGGAAACTGCACTTCATTGTTTATTATATCATTCACAATCCCTATGTAATAAAACGACACAAGTCTTCCTTTTTATGCAATCTGACAAAATATAAACGCAACACTTGTGTTTTTGCTCCCATTTTTCATGAGTTGAACTCAAAGACCTACAACTTTTACTGTATACACAAAATACTTATTCCTCTCAAATATTCTTCACACATCTGTCTAAATCTGTGTTAGTGAGCATTTCTTCTTTAACAAGATAATCCATTCTACCTCGCAGGTGTGGCATATCTAGATGCTGATTAAACAGCATGATTATTACACAGGTGTGCCTTAGGCTGCCCACAATGAAAGGCCACTCTAAAATTTGCAGTTTTATCACACAGCACAATGCCGCAGATGTCGCAGGTTTTGAGGGAGTGTGCAGTTGGCATGATCAATGCAGGAAAGTCCACCAGAGCTGTTGCTCGTGAATTGAATGTTCATTTCTCTACCATAGGCCGTCTCCAAAGGCATGTCAGAGAATTTGGCAGTAAATCCAACCGGCCTCACAACTGCAGACCACATGCAACCACACCAGCCCAGGACCTCCATATCCAGCAGGTGCACCTCCATGGTCGTCTGAGACCAGTCAACCAAACAGCTGCTGCAACAATTGGTTTGAATAACCAAATAATTTCTGCACAAACTGTGTGAAACCGTCTAAGGCAGGGATCGGCAACCTTTACCAGTCAAAGAGCCATTTTGACCAGTTTCACAAATTAAAGAAAACAATGGAAGCCACAAAAATCTTTTGAAATTCAAAATGAAATAATACTGCATACAAAGGTTTTTTTTTTGCTTTGTGCTATGTATAAACCAAGGGTCTCAGACACGCAGCCCACACCTTAATATGAAAATTGAATGTTAGGGCGGCCCGCGGGTTTTTTTTTAATGACACTTGACATTGTCATACTTATCAACCCTCCCGATTTTTCCGGCAGACTACGAATTTCAGGGCAACTGTTCTCTCGAACGTGCCGTGTTGGTACAGCATTTAGCACCCACTACAACCAGCGTGCCGGCCCAGCCATACATTGTGTGGTGCTTCCACTTGCTCACGTGAGTGACAGCAAGGCATACTTGGTCAAGAACCACACAGGTTACACTGACGGTGGCGGTATTGGGGTTTGGTGGTAGCAGGGGTGTATAATGTAGCCCGGAAGAGTCAGGGCTGCATGGGATTCTGGGTATTTGTTCTGTTGTGTTTATGTTGTGTGCAGATGTTCTCCCGAAATGTGTTTGCCATTCTTGTTTGGTTTTGGTTCAAAGTGTGGCGCATTATTAGTAAGAGTGTTAAAGTTGTTTTATATGGCCACCGTCAGTGTAACCTGTGTAGCTGTTGACCAAGTATGCCTTGCTGTCACTTGCGTGTGCAAGCAGAAGAAGCATATAACAAGAGGCTGGGCTGGCACGCTGTTAAAACAGATTGTAGAGGGTGCTAAATGCTGTACCATCATGGCACGCCCTTATTATTATTGTAAGGGTGAAAATCGGAGAATATTAATCCCGGGAGTTTTCTGCGGGAGGCACTGAAATCCGGAAGTCTCCCGGTAAAATCGGGGGGGTCGGCAAGTATGCAGTTGAGCCGCATCAGAGTGATCAAAGAGCCGCATGCGGCTCCGGAGCCGCGGGTTGCCGACCCCTGGTCTAAGGGAAGCTCATCTGCATGCTCGTCTCGACCTGACTGCAGTTCGTCGTCGTAACCGAATTGAGTGGGCTAATGCTCACATTTGATAGCGTCTGGCACATTGGACAGATGTTTTCTTCACAAATGAATCCCAGTTTTCACTGTTCAGGGCGGATGGCAGAAAGCGTGTGTGGCGTCGTGTGGGATAGCGGTTTGCTGATGTTGACGTTGTGAATCGAGTGTGCCATGGTAGGGGTGGGGTTATGGTATGGGTAGGCGTGTATTATGGACAATGAACACAAGTGCAGTTTATTGATGGCATTTTGAATGCACAGAGATACAGTGACGAGATCCTATGGCCCATTGTTGTGCCATTCACCCAAAACCATCACCTCTTGTTGCAGTACGGCCCAAAGTTACAAGGATCTGTACGAACTAAAGCTGAGGAACTACTTTTAGTGACACAGAGATAGCGCAGCTTATGCAGTTATGGCATACTGTGCCGGTGAGCTGCTGCATCACCTCTGAGTTAGTGAAAGTTAATTCTAGATTCTGCTTTTAACCAGTGATTAATGTTCTGTGTCTTGTAATGTCCTGTCTTGTAATTGTCCTGTATTATTATATATTTTACAATGTACTGCTTTTATATTTCCTGTATTTTATATTATTACTTTAAACTGTTTGATATTTTAATTTTTTATCCTGTAAAGCGTCTGAGTGCTCTGAAAAGCGCTATACCAAATAAAATGTATTATTATTATTATCAGATTATAAATCATGCCTGGCAACTTTATGTTAGAATGTTGTGACCATAAACCAAGAATTTACTCGACTTTGACATTCAACTTAGAACTGGAGATGGTGAGAAAGATGCTCATTTGTGCCTACCTTTTTTTTTTTTTTTTAACCTGCGGGAGGATTATGAATAATTATTCATTTAAACAATATAATCATCCCAGAGAAAGCTGACTTTGTACAGTAAGGTTTAAAAAAAAAATGATGTTTGTTGTTTAGCCCTTTGCAATACTGCTGGATCTCCTTATCACTCAGCTTCTAAAACTTGGAGCTCATCCTCTGTATATTCAGGCTAAAAAAAACAAAGTTCTGCATCATTATTTGTCCTAAACTAGTCGCTGATGTCTCTCAGGAAGTCTGCCATGATGTGTAGTAGTTGTTGTTGAAGGAAATAGCAAACATTGTGAAGTGTCTGTGAAATTAATGTACCGCCGTAATGCTTAATATGAGCAAAATACGTGAATATGACATGTTATTATAAATGTGCCTGTTACTACAGTACATAAATATTTGATATTTATGTACTGAATAACCATAAGCATAAGTAATAATAATTAGTAAGTAATAATAAGCATCCACAGTATATAAAATACTGATGGAGGTGTTTGGATGTTTTTTATAGCACTATAGGTGGAATGGAGTGGGTACCATTACCTTCACTGTTAGCTGACTCTTGTTAGTGTTTATTTTCGAGTTAGAAGGCATTAAAAAAAAGGACGATTCCAAAAAAACGTTCAGTTGCCCTTTTAACGGGACATGATAGTGGTATGAGGGGATTTTCTTCAAAAACTGTTCTGTGCAAAGTGTAAAGCTTTAATTAATGGAGTATAGGCTATTTACCCTATCTAAATAGCTCTGTGTGTCAAAATGTGTTATAGACCCATTAAAACACTACTACAGTATTAGTTCGGGTCATAAACTTAAGGCATATGTTATGAACAGAATGTAAGAGTAAGATTGTACGTACTTTTTGTTTCTATCAAGCATCTCTGTGTTAAAAATAAACCCACTTCAAGAAGTGAGCAAAAATATGAAAAAAACAATAGACATCAAATCCTGTTGCTGCCGGTCAACTGTCGTGGTAACGCGCGCATGTTTTTTCCATCTGGAAACAAATATGTTGATTGTTGATTTTGGTCAACGATGTTGTCAAATTGTTGCACCCCTACTTGTGGTGTCTGTTTAATTCACATTCCTCTCATAACGCCATGACTTTTTTCCTAAAAAAAATATGACGTTTTCCATTAAATTATTCATGTAGTCTTTTTTTTCAGTGTGGCCTTAATGCTTAATGTGTTATATTATTGTGTTGTATCCGATTTTTCACTGACTGACTTACCTTTGATTGATTGATTGAAACTTTTATTAGTAGATTGCACAGTGAAGTACATATTCCGTACAATTGACCACTAAATGGTAACACCCGAATACGTTTTTCAACATGTTTAAGTCGGGGTCCACTTAAATTGATACATGATACAGATATATACTATCAAATATATACTAAAATCATAATACAGTCATCACACAAGATAATCATCAGAGTATATACATTGAATTATTTACATTATTTACAATCCAGGGTGTGGGATTTGGGGGCGGGGGTGGGGGGTGGGGGGTTGTTAGGTTTGGTTGGTATCAACACTTCAGTCATCAACAATCAGCATCAACAATTGCATCAACAGAGAAATGGATATTGAAACAGTGTAGGACTGACTTGGTAGGATATGTACAGCAAGTAGTGGACATAGAGAGAGAGATCAGAAAGTATAAGAAAAAGTGTCTACATTTGATTGTTTGATTGTTTACTTTTGAATATTTACATTATTTACCTGTACTCCTAGGATGCCAAATATTATGAAGAAGGCGCAGCAGATGACCACGATGTTGCCGATGGGCTTCAGTGAAGACATCAGGGTCTCAACGACCAGTTTTAGCCCTGGAGCTCGGCTGATGACACTAAAAAGCAAAAAATAATTCAATATTACTGCAGGACAGGTTTTACAGAGGATAGATGAGGATGGAGCTGGCACTGCTCGTTAACCCTATCTTACTCTCTTGTCAAAACTCTAAGCACAGAATGACACAAACAATGCAGGTTTTTTTCACATTGGCAAAGCAGATCTAAAGATCAAGTTAAAATGATACTTGTAGATAAAAATGACCCAAGTCTAGGATTACACAATGAATCCTGAAATGAATAAGCACTGAAGGGCCTATTTAATGCTGACAGCAATGGCACTAATTTTATAGATCTGGCCTTAAATTATGTCTACAGGTAACTCCCCCAAATAGACACAGTATTTATTTTAGAATTGTTTTCTAATAGGTTTCAGCACATTTTGGAACGGCCACTTTTAGATCCAAAATGTGGGCGGGATCACCTACAGAAGACAGGAGGCAATTTCATATTGCGTACATACTGTATGTGCTTCAGAAGCATTCTAATCCGGAAACATGACATTTTCACTCAAAATGTAAAGGAAATATAAAACACGTATGCCAGATGCACTGTTGAAGGTTGTAGCAATAAAACTAAAGAACGGGTCAGTCTGTATACATTACATAAGAGTGTGGAAATATGAAGAAAAATATGTCTCTTTCCAGTAAAATTGACTGAAACTAAATGGGACGGACCAAGCCACAGGGGTGTAATTTAAAACAATTGTTTTAATGATTCGGACTTTGAAGAAGAAATGTGTTGGTTGGAGTTTGAATAAAAAAATAAAAAAGACTCAATTCAAATGCAGTACTGCAAATCAGGAGCAAACCTGAGGGGAAAAAGACCGAGTCTGACTGAAAAATAAATATGCAATTAAATGATTAAAATAATGGTTTTACATGACTTTATCCACACTGTCTGTGCGAGGAAACGGGCTCCAGTACTGTCATAGTGAGTCTGGTGATGGGAAGGGGCTGTTTCAAGCACAACTCGCTATCTTCTGATCTACCAAAATACTAACTGATATTATGGTAAATGACTGGCAGATTAATTTTCAGGAGCAAAATATACATACAGTCTCCCTGGGGAGGTATTCGGGGCATGACCAACTGTTAGGAGACCACGGGTAAGACCCAGGACACGTTGGAGAGACTATATCTTCCAACTGGCCTTGGGAACGCCTTGGGATCCTCCAGGAGGAGCTGGAGGAAGAAGCTGTG
The DNA here is from genome assembly GCF_033978685.3 of Nerophis lumbriciformis. Classification (NCBI taxonomy): domain Eukaryota; kingdom Metazoa; phylum Chordata; class Actinopteri; order Syngnathiformes; family Syngnathidae; genus Nerophis; species Nerophis lumbriciformis. The sequence goes on along the minus strand of NC_084558.2, from coordinate 15,788,375 downwards.
GAGAGGCAAGTCTGGGCTTCTCTGCCTAGACCAGTGGTCGGCAACCCGCGGCTCCGGAGCCGCATGCGGCTCTTTGATCACTCTGATGCAGCTCAGCTGCATACTTGCCAACCCCCCCGATTTTTCCGGGAGGTTTCCGGATTTCAGTGCCTCTCCCGGAAATCTCCCGGGGCAAACGTTCTCCGATGTTCACCCGGACAACAATATTGAGGGCGTGCCGTGATGGCCCTGCCTTAAACTTAAACGTCTTCTACAACATGTCGTCGCGTCCGCTTTTAAACCATGCTATCTGCGTGCCGGCCCGGTCACATGTAGTATGCGGCCTCTGCTTTCACACGTAAGTGACTGCAAGGCATACTTGGTCAACAGCCATACAGGTTACAATGAGGGTTGTGATATAAACAACTTTAACACTCTTACTAATATGTTCCACACTGTGAACCCACACCAAACAAGAAAGACAAACACTTTTCGGGAGAACATCCGCACCTAAGAAACCACCATAATGACCAACATTAATATACAGTAGTAGTAGTAATAACAATGCATAGGTTTTATTTAACAATTATATTTAATGTTTTTGGTCATTGTAACAATACACACAGTTTGAACAGTAACACTGTGTTTTAATATTTAATAAAGTGATTATTTGGTGGTGTACCACTACATGGAGCCCGTGTACCACAGTTTGAGAATCTCTACTTTAAGCAAGGCAGAACCAAGACAAACTCACACTTGACAGCCTGTACCAAGTCTTGTTTGTTTGACTAGTGAGTGTTCTAATCAGGGTTCAAGCGTGGTACACTTTCCTAGCATCAACACCATTAGAAGAAGTGGGCCTGGGGCTCACCCCAAGTATTCCTGGGCACACACCAAAGCATCCAACTTGGGCATGTGAATAATTAATACAACTGTTCCTGCGTCTGCCGCCTGGTTTATTACCAATAAACAAAATGACTGCAAATAAGCCAAAAATGAGGAATATTATTATTTCATGAAGTGATGGCACATGCACATGTGCTGAAGCCAGAGTGAGTGCAGAGCAGTGTAACTGCAGGACCAACGGGGCACTTGCTTGACAGGGACAAAAGCCAGTTATGATGGAACTGCCTTGGTGCAGTTGCATCGTCGGTATGGGACAGGAGTGAACAGGTCTGTTTGAAAAACAGCTTGAGTGATTTATTGAAAGTGCATAACAGAATAAGGGTCTACCACGTAGTTTAAGACTAGCTGCTTTTAAATAATAATATTATTTGTTTAAAAGAGACAAATACAAATCTATGCCAATATGTTCAATTCATTATAAGCCACAGAGAGGCCTGCAGAAATAACTGTTGACTAAATTGAAGACATTGAAGATTCACAGTACAAACCACCATGTCTACGTGCAACAAACACGGTGGCTTTAGCTTTACAAATTAAATCATGTCCGTGCAAACATTTTTGCAATTAGAAAAAAATAAAAGCACAACATATTATGGATGAAGAAGCACCCTCTCAGAGACTTGTCGATAGTTGCAAGACAAAGACCCAAAGAAAGAGAAAAAAAAATACAGTACTCAGGAAGAAAAAAAGGTGATAGGGTTGCTAATCAGTGCTGCATTTTCCTTCCAGTCTTTGTTCCTATAGCATGTTCTCCCATGAGCAGACAGTTGAGTGAAAGAATAATCAATACCACATTAAGCGAGGGCATGAGATAATAAGGAGCCGGTGCTGACCAAGGCCACTGATCGATAGCACTGACCAGAGAGTAAGCATCCAATGGCTGCGCCTTATAAGTTTACGCCTCACTGTCTCTCTTGAAATTCCTTTGAGTATCTCGTTAGAATGCAGTACTGCTGCGTGTCTAAGGTGGGCACTGTGATCAACAACTCTATCTCTTTTGCATGAAATCATTTCGATCATCCAGTTCATTTCATTCTTTACCTAAGCAGTATCAAAGTCTGTATTCACCTATTGCTTTGCCATTACCGGGTAGAAAAATACATTCTGTTTACCGTATTTTTCGGACTATAAGTCGCAGTTTTTTTCATAGTTTGGGTGCGACTTATACTCAGAAGCGACTTATGTGTGAATTTATTAACACATTACCGTAAAATATCAAATAATATTATTTAGCTCATTCACGTAAGAGACTAGACGTATAAGATTTCATCGGATTTAGCGATTAGGAGTGACAGATTGTTTGGTAAACGTATAGCATTATCTACATCCATCCATCCATTTTCTACCGCTTATTTCCTTTGGGGTCGCGGGGGGCGCTGGAGCCTATCTCAGCTACAATCGGGCGGAAGGCGGGGTACATGTTATAGTTATTTGAATGACTCTTACCATAATATGTTACGTTAACATACCAGGCACGTTCTCAGTTGGTTATTTATGCGTCATATAACGTACACTTATTCAGCCTGTTGTTCACTATTCTTTATTTATTTTAAATTGCCTTTCAAATGTATATTCTTGGTGTTTGGTTTTATCAAATAAATTTCCCCAGAAAATGCGACTTATACTCCAGTGCTACTTATATATGTTTTTTTCGTTCTTTATTATGCATTTTCGGCCGGTGCGACTTATACTTCGGAGCGACTTATACGCCAAAAAATATGGTACTGGTAATATACCAGGCGGCAGACGCAAAAACATTTTCTTGTGGTCTACATAACATATAATGGTGTTTTTGGGTCAACATTTTGCATAATGCTTTACAGACCATCTTCGAGTCGCTTTCTGACCGTCTCTTCAGGTTGCGCTTATTTACGTGCCACCATTGTGACTGCATCTTATTCCCGTCATCTTTGTTGTACCGGTAGTTTTTAGCGCTTCCATATGGAGTTCACTGCCAAATATACTTTTTATTAGAAATGGCAACAGCGGAGGATGCATGTGCATGTACGAGCCAGTCTGCCCCAAAACAAGTGGTTAGAGAAAAATAGGTAACTTATTGACTACAGCTTCGGACTACAATGGTGGACTCGTGCAAAGCTCTTCGGGTAAAACTTTACTATACAGGTAAAAGCCAGTAAATTAGAATATTTTGAAAAACTTGATTTATTTCAGTAATTGCATTCAAAAGGTGTAACTTGTACATTATATTTATTCATTGCACACAGACTGATGCATTCAAATGTTTATTTAATTTAATTTTGATGATTTGAAGTGGCAACAAATGAAAATCCAAAATTCCGTGTGTCACAAAATTAGAATATTACTTAAGGCTAATACAAAAAAGGGATTTTTAGAAATGTTGGCCAACTGAAAAGTATGAAAATGAAAAATATGAGCATGTACAATACTCAATACTTGGTTGGAGCTCCTTTTGCCTCAATTACTGCGTTAATGCGGCGTGGCATGGAGTCGATGAGTTTCTGGCACTGCTCAGGTGTTATGAGAGCCCAGGTTGCTCTGATAGTGGCCTTCAACTCTTCTGCGTTTTTGGGTCTGGCATTCTGCATCTTCCTTTTTCACAATACCCCACAGATTTTCTATGGGGCTAAGGTCAGGGGAGTTGGCGGGCCAATTTAGAACAGAAATACCATGGTCCGTAAACCAGGCACGGGTAGATTTTGCGCTGTGTGCAGGCGCCAAGTCCTGTTGGAACTTGAAATCTCCATCTCCATAGAGCAGGTCAGCAGCAGGAAGCATGAAGTGCTCTAAAACTTGCTGGTAGACGGCTGCGTTGACCCTGGATCTCAGGAAACAGAGTGGACCGACACCAGCAGATGACATGGCACCCCAAACCATCACCCAACCATGCAAATTTTGCATTTCCTTTGGAAATCGAGGTCCCAGAGTCTGGAGGAAGACAGGAGAGGCACAGGATCCACGTTGCCTGAAGTCTAGTGTAAAGTTTCCACCATCAGTGATGGTTTGGGGTGCCATGTCATCTGCTGGTGTCGGTCCACTCTGTTTCCTGAGATCCAGGGTCAACGCAGCCGTCTACCAGCAAGTTTTAGAGCACTTCATGCTTCCTGCTGCTGACCTGCTCTATGGAGATGGAGATTTCAAGTTCCAACAGGACTTGGCGCCTGCACACAGCGCAAAATCTACCCGTGCCTGGTTTACGGACCATGGTATTTCTGTTCTAAATTGGCCCGCCAACTCCCCTGACCTTAGCCCCATAGAAAATCTGTGGGGTATTGTGAAAAGGAAGATGCAGAATGCCAGACCCAAAAACGCAGAAGAGTTGAAGGCCACTATCAGAGCAACCTGGGCTCTCATAACACCTGAGCAGTGCCAGAAACTCATCGACTCCATGCCACGCCGCATTAACGCAGTAATTGAGGCAAAAGGAGCTCCAACCAAGTATTGAGTATTGTACATGATCATATTTTTCATTTTCATACTTTTCAGTTGGCCAACATTTCTAAAAATCCCTTTTTTGTATTAGCCTTAAGTAATATTCTAATTTTGTGACACACGGAATTTTGGATTTTCATTTGTTGCCACTTCAAATCATCAAAATTAAATGAAATAAACATTTGAATGCATCAGTCTGTGTGCAATGAATAAATATAATGTACAAGTTACACCTTTTGAATGCAATTACTGAAATAAATCAAGTTTTTCAAAATATTCTAATTTACTGGCTTTTACCTGTAAATGGCGATATCCGATGATGTCACACTTTGGATAACGGCACAATTTGAATAAATTCAAAATGTCTCGTTTGGAGAAAGTACAAAGGAAGGCAAGATTGTTTCATAAATATCTCCGCCATGAGCGGAGATATGTTTGATTTTAAATTACCAGGACTGATTTACAGCCCAAAAAGGTACCACAAGGTAAGAAAAGTTGCTTTTGCGGAATAAGGGACAAGCGGTAGAAAATGGATGGATGGAAGTCCCCTTTAACTTCATCACTAAATATGATGTCATAAAAGTTCAGATAAACATATTTATTTCGGTCAACGTTCAATAATAAGGTTGTTTGAAACAAATTAGGAATGTGTAACACAACCTCCACCCCCTTGCAAAAATGCAAAATGGTTCATTCCTTCTGGTAGGGACAAACTCAACATGGAACACTTCACACTGTTGTCAAAATGTCAACAAAGCCCACATTTATGCATTCACACACAGCGCCAACATTTGGGAACGAGGATGAGGTGATCGAAGAAAGGTAAAACTATGTTACATCTAGTTGGACTAAGTTACAGTAGGAAGGGGTTTCACATGGCCCCTTCGTCACGGCTTACCTGACACATGAAACGTGATGCATTGTGGAGTACCCTATCCACTTTAGCCGCCATACGGCAGTAGAGTGTTGGATTAATTAAACAACAATCATATGATATACAATCAATCAATCAATCAATGTTAATTTATATAGCCCTAAATCACAAGTGTCTCAGAGGGCTGCACAAGCCACAACAACATCCTCGGATCAGATCCCACATCAGGGCAAGGAAAATCTCAACTCAGCGGGATGACAATGAGAAACCTTGGAGAGGACCGCAGATGTGGGTCCCCCCGTCTCGAGCGACCGGTGCAATGGACGTTGAGTGGATCTAACATAATATTGTGAAAGTCCAGTCCATAGTGGATCTAACATAATAGTGAGAGTCCAGTCCATAGTGGGGCCAGCAGGGGACCATCCCGAGCGGAGACAGGTCAGCAAAAATTCAAACAATCAGAAACAAGTAAACATAAAACAAGACAACTTGGGTGGCTACACTATCCACTTTAGATGGCAGTAGAGTGTTGAATACCTTAAAATGTGTTTTGTGGCAACTCCATTCTTTGACCACAGCATCAGTTGCTATGTAGAGTGACGCTTTCCATATCTTTCAGCAGACTGCATTGCAAAATGATTAACACCCTCACCTTCCTCTCACGTGAGCGCCACCCAAGAACGGAGCACTATGACTCCCTTCCCTACTGTATGTACATAGAAATATTTAGAAATACGGTTATTTTCACTTTTGCCTAATTTAGCAGATTACTGTGGTGCATTCAAGGAGCCTGGATTAAATTTTGAAACAGAGGAGTCACTAGTTTTCAAAGAGGGGAGGCTTAAACCCCTTTATATGCACTAACAATCATAATAATGAAGCAATATTATGATAGTTATTATCCACCAATTTCCCATACAACATTTTGGAAGATTGCTTACAGAAATATTGATGCTTTTACATGTGTTCCAAAGAGCTAATGTCCACCAAATTAAATCAATAATTAGTTTTTTTAGTGCAGGTAAACATACTGAGTGTGTGTATGTAGGCCGGTGACGTTAGAATTAGGGTGGGGAAGAAGCCCTTCAGGAATCTAATAATGATGGTCAATGAGTTTTAAGTAATATTAGTAAATAATAAGTAATACTAAAGACTAAAATTAATGCAATTGAAAAATGCTGCAAATGAAACATTCTGCAGATGAACGCTGCAGGATCAAAAAAAAAAATGCTACAAAAGCCAACAACTGCATTAGACTAAACACTCCATGTTCATGGACCAAATGTAAGTAACCCTGAATGGAATTGTAACCTTTTGAGAGCTATTTGAATAAATAACTCATATCTCATTTCAATATGAGGACGGCGGAAAAGATCATCAGGACTCCTCCTCCTCCTATCCAGGAGATCGCAAAAAGCCGCTGCCTGACCAGGGCTCAGAAAATCTGCAAAGACTCCTCCCACCCCCACCAAGGACTGTTTTCACTGCTGGACTCTAGAAAGAGGTTCCGCAGCCTCCGAAGCAGAACCTCCAGGTTCTGTAACAGCTTCTTCCCTCAGGCCGTAAGACTCTTGAACGCATCATAATTAGATTATCCCCTCAACTCCCCCCAAAATGGATTAACTCGCTGTAATAAAAAAGACAATATAACATACATCCATAAACGTGGACGCATGTGAAAAAGTGCAATATATTTATCTGTACAGTAATCTATTTATTTATTTATATATATTTATTTATTTTATATATATTATTCATATGTATTTATTTATTTTATATATATTATTCATATATATTTATTTATTTATATATGCACCTTATTGCTTTTTTATCCTGCACTACCATGAGCTTATGTAACGACATTTTGTTCTTATCTGTGCTGTAAAGTTCAAATTTGAATGACAATAAAAAGGAAGTCTAAGTCTAGTCTAAGTCTAATACCTTCCATCCATCTCAACCTCAATGCATAACTCCCTGTACAATTTCACAACAATGCACAGTGCGCCCTTCTTTTGTGTGTTAAACCAAAAAAAAAAAAAAAAAAAAAAAGCAAGGAAGAGCCTGCCGTTCCCCACAACACCTGCATGCACTTTATTATCTACTCTAGCAGCACATTCCTCACATCAAAAATGAGAACAACAAGTAGGGCAATAAGTGGCAGGCTTGCTCCCACAGTGTAAACACTGGTGTAATTAAGGGACTCAGGAAGATAGAAATAAGAGAGGGAGGAGAGGAGGGATGGTGAATTGTGTTGGTATACAGAGAATAAAAAATGAAGCAGATGCTATCCTCCTACTTTTTTCCTCTAAAACTTTTTTCTTTCTGTTGATCAACTGAGACGATTACCTTCCCTCGGCTGACACACCTCAGCGCTACGATGTTCTTGTATGTGCTACTGCAGTGGTTTTCAACCTTTTTTCAGTGAAGTACCCCCTGTGAACATTGTTTTAATTCAAGTACCCCCTAATCAGAGCAAAGCAGTTTTGGTTGAAAAAAAGAGATAAATAAGTAAAATACAGCACTTTGTCATCAGTTTCTGATTTATTAAATTGTATAACAGTGCAAAATATTGCTCATTTGTTGTGGTCTTTCTTGAACTATTTGGAAAAAAAGATATACAAATAACTAAAAACTTGTTGAAAAATAAACAAGTGATTCAATTATAAATAAAGATTTCTACACATTGAAGTAATCATCAACTTAAAGTGCACTCTTTGGGGATTGTAATAGAGATCCATCTGGATTCATGAACGTAATTCTAAACATTTCTTAAACATCAATATTTATGGAACATGTCCACAAAAAATCTAGCTGTCAACACTAAATATTGCATTGTTGCATTTCTTTTCACAGTTCTTTTTGACAGACATTTAAAAAAAATCTCACGTACCCCTTGGCATAGCTTCAAGTACCCCCAGTGGTACGCGTACCCCCATTTGAGAACCACTGTGCTACTGGATGAGGGACATTCAACTCGGGTGTCACACGAACACAATGGAAAAACAACAAAAAGTGAATTCTGCAGTGAGATAACTGCCGGTAGTCGCTGCAGTCCAAAACACAAACCAGAAAAGGCATTAACCACCCTGTGGAAGCCTGGGGCTAATTACATCATCAAGAAGTGAAGGATGAGTTCAGTGACTGAGCCAACAAGAGTGAACAGCAGGGAATTATGGCGAAAGTAACTTTTTACGCAGCACTTGATGCCCCAAAACACCACAAAGGGGTTCGGATCAATTAGCATGAAGTGACATCTGAGAGAATTAATAATGGATATGGAGTGGTACCCTATAAGTAATCTGCTCCAAAAAGTAAAAAAGGCAATGTTTACCATTATAAATAATGCAAATCCAATTAAACAGTTCCAGACACCAACAGATATTAACACAAAACAAGGGTATCTACAGGTTTTCAGTACATCTACTTTAATGCTTTTTAAAGCCGTTTTAAATGCCAATTAGAAAAAAAAAGAAGAAAAAAAACGTCAAATAGCTTGTGTCTTGTAGCTTTCATACGCAACATGTCTTGCTCCTCACCCTACGCACCTGCACATACCAAAAAAATCTTGCTTTGCGTCAGCGATTACTAATGACGAAAAACAGAAAAGTTATCAAAACTTTCCAGGGATAGGAATTGCTAAGATTTTTCCGGTTCTTTATGGGTTTTCTTTTCAATTCTTATTTGGGAAAAAAAGAGGACAAAAATGGTGGATTAGCGTCAATTATGTTTGGTTTAGAGATTACATGACCTTACAAAGCCAACAGTGAGGTCTTAAAAGGCTCATACGTAGCATAAAAAAAGGTTTTTGAAAATAAATATAACAAAATTATCTTTTTCTGTATAATTAAAAAAAAAATAAACAAATGGATTATACAAGATATGTTGAAAAATAATCTTAAATTAAGTAAATGCAAGTGCCATTATCTTGACATAATGATATACGCTCGGCATCATGATTTTTTTTTTCATGCTTGAAGTAAGAAATTATTACTTTAAAAAAGTAGTTTTTTACTAGTGAGTGTTGATGACACAGCTTTGCAATAGTTTATATTCTAGTTTCAAGCATGTTTTACACAATATAGGTCATAACATCTCAGCAACAAGCTGTAATATCTTACTGAGATCCTTTAGGACCAAAACACTTAAAACGAGTAAAACACTCTAACATAAAATCTGCTTAGTGAGAAGAATTATCTTATCAGACCGAAAATAAGCAAATATCACCCTTATTTGAGATATTTCATCTTACTTAGATTTCAGTTTTGGCAGTGCAGGCTTGAAATATCTTGAGTTGCATATTATGAGCTTGTTTTCACAAAATTCTATGTTTTGTATTTCACCTGTTTATTTTCTGGGGAGTAAACAAATATTCTTAATTGTTTTAAAACTGTTACTAAATGTATATTGAGTTGCATGTAATGAGCTTGTTTTCACAATATTCTATTTTTTTTTTACTTTCACCTGTTTATTTTCAACATTTTCAAAACAATTAAGAATATTTGTTTACTCCCTAGAAAATAAACTGGTGAAAGTAAAAAAAAATTGAATATTTTGAAAACAAGCTCATAACATGCAACTCAAGATATTTCAAGCCTGCACTGCAAAAACTGCAATTTACGTAAGATGAAATATCTCAAATCAGGGTGATATTTGCTTATTTTCTGTCTGATAAAATAATTCTTCTCACTAAGCAGATTTTATGTTAGAGTGTTTTACTTGTTTTAAGTGTTTTGCTCCTAAATGATCTCAGTAAGATATTACAGCTTGTTGCTGAAATTTGATGATCTATATTGAGTAAAACATGCTTGAAACTAGAATATCAACTGTTGCAAAGCTGTGTCATCAACACTCACAAGTAAAAAACTACTTTTTTAAAGTAATCATTTCTTACTTCAAGCATGACAAAAAAAAAATCATGATGCCGAGCGCATATCATTATGTAAAGATAATGGCACTAGCATTTCCTTAATTTAAGAATATTTTTCAACATATTGAGCAAAAAGGTAAAAAAAAAAATTCTACCAAGAAAAGTGCACATGTTATTAGTGTGAATATACTTATTTTAAGGTATTTTGGGGTTCATTGAGGTTAGCTAATTTTACTTGTTTTAAAAAGTCTTGACAAGCCGAATTTTCTTGTTCTATTGGCAGATAATTTTATTTAGTTCAAGTAAAATACCCCTCATTTATGTATTTTTTTTTCTTGTTTTTGAACACTGACTTTTTGCAGTGTGCTTTTGATATATGGTTAACTATTATGGCTTAGAGATTCAGAAAACCTTGGATTGAAAAACAAAACAAAAATTGGGGTTTTCAAAAACTGTAAGCCATGTTCACCAAAATTAAAATAAATAAAGGCTTGTCATTCCTCATGTTGCATATAATGAGTTAATATCACATATTAGCTTCATATCTGATGTTAAATTGCTGACATGAATGGACTTATACACAATGTTCTAATGTTTTGAGTTTCACCTGTATAATATAATGACTGAGTGAATATGTGGTTGAAGGAAAACATGCAACTTTTGTCTGACAACAAGTGAACATTCACCTACTGAAAAATCAGGAGCACTGTGGCAAATAAGTGCAAACTTTTGACCACAAACTCCCGTTGCTCGGGACATTTATTATACAGAATCTGTCTCTGGTCATGCTCATCTAAATGAGAAGGCATTCATTTCAATTTACCAGGTAATAGCGCTAACATTATATGCGGTGTTATTTAGTACTTGTTGTATTTACGCAGGACTACTGCTGCTGGCATGAGATCCGTCTATGGAGCGGTTCAAAAACATGACCTTCATTTAAAGTTATTGTGTGCTGTGTGTTGTATTGGTTGTATTGTATTGCTGTGTGATGTCATTACTGCTCGCAGAGTTCGTTAAGGGAATCATTTGAAAAATTGGCAAGCTATTCCAAGTAATTGATCCACTGGGAACCGGTTCTAAATAAGAAACGGTTTTGGATTCCCATTCTTACTTCCCACATCCTAAAAGACATTAGAAAGAACATTTCCATCAAAGACAAAACAAACAAAAAAAATCATATGATGCTCTATATACTTTTTTCCATGTTCCTTTGTTATCCCTTGAACTTGTTACATGTTTCTTTTGTTCATTATTTCCTCATGGTAATTTTGTTTACATGTCTTAATTAATGTTTGAAAATTATAAAAGAAAAATATTTCTATGTACATACAGTAGGGAAAGGAAGTCATATGGCCCCCTCCCTGAGCGGATCTCGCGAGAGAGGTAGGTGAGGGTGCTAATCATTTTGCAATGCAGTCTGCTGAAAATGATGGAAAGCACCACTCTACATAGCAACTGACGCTGTGTTCAAAGTTGTAATTGCCACAAAACACATTTAAATATATTCAACCCTCTACTGCCGTTTGGCGGCTAAAGTACCACCCAATTTGTCACGTTTCATGTGTCAGGTAAATGTATAGAGACAGGTTTATGTTCCTATTGTTTCAATTTTGTGTATCATATTCTTGTTTGAATAGAGATAGAAAAACAAGAGAGCTGTGATTGGTCAGCTTGAGATTGGTCAGCCCACCTTTGTGAACGTCTCTCGGTTTGGAAGCAATGTGCACATTAAAAGTAGAATAGACTGCACAATAACCAAGATGGTATACAAAAACCTGGGCAACATTTCTGATGATAATTTTACAAAAAGTGGGGGAAATAAAAACTGAGGTGCTACTGTACTGAGTTTAATGTTGGCCTAAACAGTCAGAAGATGGAGGGGTTCAACTATCCGTGGTGGGTTTTCTCCCGGCTTCCTCCTACATGATCCCAACATGCAAACTAGGTTATGGGAGAATCTAAAGTGTCTATAGATGTGTTTGTTTATATTGTATGTGCCTTGTGATTGGCCGGCGACCAGTACAGGGTGTACCCTGCCTTTCGCTCAAAGCCAGATTGGGATAGGCTTCAGCTCACCTGTGACCATAATGAGGACATGCGGAATAGAAAATGGATGAAAAGATGACTTCACTGGGCTTAGGATGGGCTTTCTTGGCTCCTCTGTCGATAGGATGTAGGCAGTGTTCCGTGACATGAGTCCACATGGTATCAACTTGGAAATATTGTTCCAATTCCAAACAACTTAGTCCTTCAACCATGGGCTTGATGAATGACATGAGAAGTGTGTGTTTGTGTTTACTTAAAACAGGTGCATCATACTGTCAATAGCAGACAGGTGCACATAAACATATGTATGTACAAATAGTCTATTTGAAAAACTAGAAAAATACACTTTAGATACCCTACAATGCGAGATATAGATCTGTTTTGTGAAAGGCACGTTAGTTGATTACAGATTCTTAAACTCTCGGGACCCTCGGGACCTGCTTGCCTAAGGCTAAGGTTTTGTTTTTTTTTGCCAAAAGTTAAATTATGACATATTGTTAAAGTACTGAACTATGAACATAAACTCATCCATCCATCCATTGTCTACCACTTGTCCCTCTCTGGTTTGCGGGGGTGCTGGAGCCTATCCCAGCTGCATTTGGGCGGAAGACAAAGTACACCCTGAACAAGTTGCCACCTCATCGCAGGGCCAACACAGATAGACACCAATAGGCCAATACCATCAACATTCTAGGCCAACAACTCTCACTTTGTGGGTTAGTAAATTATGTACTGTATTTTTCGGACTATAAGTCGCAGTTTTTTTATAGTTTGGCCGGGCTCCAGTGCGATTTATGTATGTTTTTTTCCTTCTTTATTATGCATTTTCGGCAGGTGCGACTTATACTCCGGTGCGACTTATACTCCGAAAAATACGGTACATGTTATTGTAAATTATTCAAAATCAATCACTCAGTCAACATTGGGGGACGGCGTGGCGTGGTTGGGAGATTGGCCGTGCCAGCAACCTGAGGGTTCCTGGTTCAATCCCCGGCTTCTACCACCCTAGTCACGTCCGTTGTTTCCTTGAGCAAGACACTTCACCCTTGCTCCTGATGCGTCGTGGTTAGCGCCTTGTATCTGTGTTTGAATGTGTGTGTGTGAATGGGGGAATGTTGAAATAGTGTCAAAGTGCTTTGAGTGCCTTCAAGGTAGAAAAGCTATACAAGTATAACCCATTTACCATTATCTTACAGTATTTGAAGGTTGAACTAATTAAGTATCCTTTAAAGTGTTTTTAAAACCAAGCCGGTGAATTTTGACTGCTCTAGTCTCATTGTTAATAATAGTAATGGTCTTATTATGTTTTGAACATGCATTCTGTGCGAGGTTGTATTCAATGTTAGATCCGCAATTCCACATGTTTTACGCAGCAGAGCTTATTTAATTCTAACCCTTCTCAGTTTCACTGCAATTGCTAATATATTCACTTCCTGTATTCAATTTTTACCATTAACCAATTATTGGTATATGCAATAGTAGAGTTATGTTTGTAGATAGCTATATTCTGTAATATAAATTAAGGATATTAAAATTACTAAATATATGAATAAACAAATACTGTATGTAAGTAAATTGGTAATACTAAACACATGAATATGTAATAAATGTTAGATGAGCATGAGCTGAGTGTACGAACAGTACATTTTATTTTCGTGATATAATATTTTAATGAAAAAAGGGTTTATATGTTTTTATTTCTAATGTAATTACTTTTATTCGCTTCTGTGTGTTTCTCCTGAACATAATGCAGTAATGTTGTCTAAAAATAATACTAACTTTAGTTTTTAATTTACTAATAAGCTGAACAGTTTTGGTCCCAGTATTGACCCTTGGGGTACACCACAATATATATTTAAGCATACCGATGCATATTCTCCCATCTTTATGAATTTGCTTCTTATTTATGTTTGTATCCTTTAGGATTTGTAACTTAAGAATTACAAATTATTCAAGTCAATTTATAAGAAACAGGCCTGAAGTATTCAGGTTGAAAAAGCTATAATTGACACACGGGTGACATTGTGACTTGTAAGGGAATTCTAAATGAACACTTAATAGCACAAAAGTTGCATTCACTTAGAAATTTTAGGCAGCACCCACATTGTACAATGGCGCCACCAAGGGGTGGCCATAATTGTTTCTGCCGCTATCTGCTTTTCACCATTATTTGTTTTGTTTGCAATAAAATTACAGCTTTTGCCAAATGTAATTGCAAAATAAAACAGAATTGTTGTAAAACTCAAAATGTTATCTGTTCTGTTACCTGTCTATGCACATTATATCATTAATAACATTAAATATAACACAACAAACTCAAGTAAATCAGTAGGCTTTTGCTTAAGTCTTTCTTATAGTTTTCTACAGGCCGGTTTACTACAACAGTAGAATACAATTCTTAAAACATGGTTTATAGTTTTGGTGTGCTACCCCAGGTTTAAAGTGCCCCATCTGGCCACACCTATGAAACATTTATGTAGGCACCATTGACATTGTACCCATTAGATACCATACTAGTGAAAAAGAAGAGATAAACACTGGAAATAAATCAATTTCGATTTACAATTATGCCATGCTCTTTACCACAGCACAGAGTAAAAACAATATATTTTATTAGAAGGCTTATCTTTAGTTAAACACAACTTGTATTTACATTCATTGTTATTCTCTTTGTTCACATACATTGACTGTTGATTTTTTCCAGCTTCAAGTCAGCAAATAACTATCAGCATTTCCTGCCATTGTGTGCGCTTTCCCTGCAACGTGGTGCTCGAAGGTGAAACACAGACAATCTCATATTTAATTCAAACGCTCGTCGAGCGTGAGTCAGCCACAATCGAGCAGCAGAGACAACAAGCTGGTACTGAAATTAGCACAGTGGTGTTTGATTCTATGGAGGACAAAGCTGCACCTGCCGAGAGTTTTACAGTATATAGAGTCATTTTAAGTATTGAATGTTATACAATTTGTTATTAGACGTGTGAATTCATGCAGCGTTTAATACAAACGCAGTATGTGAGAGAAGAAGAATACATGGAAAGGTACATAAAGTTAATAGACTGCTATTTAAATCAGTAAGACTTCAGCGTCTTCACTTTTCATCAGTTAAAAACATCCAACAATCAAATGTGCAATTACACAACCAATTATTTTTTTATGACAACTAATGTATGGCAGAAAATGTGCTCTCAAAGAGCTGTTCACATCAGACCGGCCTTATAAAGAGACGGTACTTTGGCGAAGAACCGCCATTGTCTTTTCTCATCACAACTACACATAACCATTATTACGTTAAAGCAAAAAAATTGGGCTGCAGTGTTGTTGGATGCACATATCATCGCACACCAGTCCATCACCTTACTGCAACAGAAGAGATGAGAGCGGATCCATTTAATTTCCGATTGTTAGTCGTTTAAATCAGGGCTTCGGACTTTGGCTGAGGTCTGTGATGTCTTGACTTCAGGGCTAATCCCCTTCATTCCTTCATTCCAAAATCTCTGACTGTAGTTTTCTGTGGGGAGACTAATTTAAACGTGCAACATGCGCTAAGCTGCTCTCAGAATATCTCCTCTCTGCACTGCTTCCTCACTCTGACTGCGTTTACACTGCACACCAAATCTGATTTATTTAGCTCGCAAGTTCAATTTTCAGTTCAGTTAAGTTTCAGTTTATTTCAAAAATGCATACGTACAATGTGAGCATCACATGTTTTCCAGTTGTGTCATTACAACATGTCCGAAAAGGAGTAGGAAGAAGCAAAGCTGTGTGCTAAGCCCTGTGCTCGTCACCCTCTTCACATATGACTGCATAGCCTCTTCAGCATCCAACCTCACTGTCAAATATGCTTGGGCTCATTAGTAACAACAATGAGACAGCATACAGGGCAGAGGTGCAACAGCTGGCTTCATGGTGTGATAACAACAACTTGATTCTTAACACTAAAAAAAACAAAGAATGAATTGTAGATTTCCGCAGAAAAGGGCAGAAAAAACACCCTCCACTTTTAGTTAATAACAAGGTCGTAGAAAGGGTCAAACAATTAAATTTTTTAGGGGTGAATATAACAGAAGATCTATGTTGGGACATTTACACTGCTTCTACAGTCGGAAAGGCCCAACAACGTATTTTCTTTCTAAGGAAAATAAAATGTGCAAACATTCCGCAAAAATCAGTGGTAAACTTTTACAATTGTGCCATCAGTAGTGTCCCTCCAGTGAGTGGTTAAAACAGCGGGGAAAATTACAGGGACAATACTCCCAGAGATGACTGCCATGTACACTGCTCGCTGCCTAAAGCTAGTACGCAACATCCCGAAGGACAGACCACCCAGCACATGGCCTCTTCAACCTGCTACCCTCTGGAAGAAGTGATCAATCGATTCACGCCAGGACCACCAGAATGCCTCACAGTCTGTATCCCCAGGCTGTGAGACTGCTAAATGAACAGCCTGCCCCTTAACTATCCCCATCCATATTAATACCTCACTCTTCACCACCTCAATAATTGTGCCCTGGACATTGCATTGCTGCAAAATCGACGTAACACTCTTCAGACGTCTGACTGTTCCCACCGCCACCCCCTCTTATCGCGATCTTCTTGACAATGCTAATGTAAACTATGGTCAACCTGCACATTAATGCAGTTTCTATGCCGCTAGACAAAGCTCAAACAAAATCTCGTTGACAAGTATGACTTGAGTGTTATTATGATAATGACAATAAAGGAATTGATTGATTGATTGAGCTTATATAATCCTTTCCTTTTTCATATCATAGCAATGTCATCCCATTTCCTTGTTCTCTGTTCGTAACAGAACAGTGAATAAATAAATAATACATTAAGCGAGTCCGGGTCGCTAGGGCAGCAGTCTAAGCAGAGATGCTCAGACTTCCCTGTCCCCGGCCACCTCCTCTAGTTCTACAGGGGGGATACCGAGGCGTTCCCTGGCTAGCTGTGAGACATAGTTCCTCCAACGTGTCCTAGGTCTGCCCCGAGGTCTCCTCCCTGCTGGACATGCCCGAAACACCTCACCAAAGAGGTGTCCAGGAGGCATCCGTTGTAGATGCCCGAGCCATATCAGCTGGCTCCTCTCGATGTGAAGGAGCAGCGGCTCTACTCTGAGTCTCTCCTGGATGACCGAGTTCCTCACCCTATCTCTGAGGGTGATCCCAGACATCCTGCGGAGGAAACTCATTTCTGTCGCTTGTATTCGCGACCTTGTCCTTTCGGTCATTACCCAAAGTTCATGACCATAGGTGAGGGTAGGAACGTAGACCGACCTGTAAAAACGAGAGCTTCGCCTTCTGGCTCAGCCCCTTCTTCACCACAACAGACCAGTGCAGTGACTACACCACTGCAGACGCCACACCAATCCGTCTGTCAATCTCGCATTCTATTTTCCCCTCACTCGTGTACAAGACCCCGAGATACTTGAACTCCTCAACTTGAGGCAGAACTTCACTCCCGATCCAAGGGGTGCAGTCCACTCTTTTCCGACTGAGAACCCTGGCCTCAGATGTGGAGGTGCTGATCCTCATCCCAGCAGCTTCACACTCGGTTGCAAACTGCCCCAGTGAACGCTGAAGCTCCCAGCCCAATGAAGCCGACAGGACCTTATCATCTGCAAAAAGCAGGGATGTGATCTGCTGTCCACCAAACTGAAAACCTTCCACACCCTGACTTCGCCTAGAAATTCTGTTCAGAAAGATAATGAACAGGACCAGTGACAAAGGGCAGCCCTTGCGGGGTCCAACGTCCACTGGGAACATGTCTGACTTATTACCGGCAATGCGAACCAGACTACTGCTCTGCTTGTACAGGGACCGTATGGCCCGTAGCAAAGGACCCTGGACCCCGTACTCCTGGAGCACCCCCCACAGTACACTAAGAGGGACACGATCGAAGGCCTTTCCCAAATCCACAAAACACATGTGGACTGGTTGAGCAAACTCCCTTGCCCACTCCAGTACCCTAGCGAGGGTATAAATCTGGTCCTGTGTTCCACAACCAGGACGAAAACCACATTGTTCCACATTTCTCCACTAATGGCCGGACTCTCCTCTTCAGCACCCTGGAATAGACTTTCCCTGAAGGCTGAAAAGTGTGATCCCTCTATAATTGGAACACACTCTCTGGTCCCCCACCACCCCGGTCTGCCAATCCAGTGGTACCGCCCCAGACTTCCACACTATGTTGAAGAGACGCGCCAGCCACGATAGTCCCACAACATCCAGAGCCTTGAGGTACTCGGGGCGAATCTCGACCTGTCCTGGGGCCTTGCCACTGGGCAGTTTTTTGATTACCTCAGCAACTTCGGTTCCAGTGATGGACATGTCCGCGTTTGTGACCTCAGATTCTGCCTCCTCTACAGATGGTGTGTCTGTAGGATTAAGGAGATCCTCAAAGTATTCCCAACTATATCCCCAGTGGTGGTCAGCAGCTTTATCGCCCCCACTATACACAGTGTGAACAGGGCACTGCTTTCCCCTCCTGAGGCGTCGGATGGTTTGCCAGAATCTCTTTGAGGCCGACTGAAAATCTTGCTCCATGGTCTCACCGAACTCCTCCCATACCCGAGCTTTTGCTTCCGCCAAAGCTGAGGCCGCGGCTCGCTTGGCTTGTCGGTACCTGTCAGCTGCTTCGGGAGTCCCACAACGAGCCATGCTTGGTAGGACTCTTTCTTCAGCTTGACGGACCCCTTTCCACCCGCTGTCCATCATCGGGTTTGGTGGTTGCCGCCATGACAAGCACCAACTGCCTTGCAACCACAGCTCTGATCGGCAGCGGCAGCAATGGAGGTATGGAACACGGCCCATTCGGACTCAATGTCCCCCGTATCCCTTGGAATGCAGTTGAAGCTCTGCCGGAGGTGCGAGTTGAAAATCTGGCGGACGGGAGCCTCTGCCAAACATTCCCAGCTTACCCTCACTAAACATTTGGGCCTGCCGGCATCCTCCCCCGCCACCTGATCGAACTCACCACCAGGTGGTATTCAGTTGACAGCTCAGATCCTCTCTTCACCCGAGTGTCTAAGACATGCGGTCGCATATCTGATGAAACAACTACAAAGTTGATCATCGACCTGCGACCTAGTGTTTCACGTGCACTTGCGGGCACACTTATGTTTGAACATGTTGCTTGTTATGGACAAACTGTGGCTAGAACAGAAGTCCAATAACTCTGGTTCAGTTAGGGGAGGCCGTTCCTCCCAATAGCGCCCCTCCAGGTTATGCTGTCGCTGCCAACGTGGGCGTTGAAGTCACCCAGTAGAACGATAGAGTCCCCGGGGGGGACGCTCTGCAGCACTCCCTCCAGGGTCCCCAACAACCCTAACAAAAAATATTTTTGCGGCAAAATCTAAAGAATCATCCTTCCCATCCATTTTCTACCGCTTATTCCCTTTGGGGTCGCGGGGGGCGCTGGAGCCTATCTCAGCTACAATCGGGCGGAAGGCGGGGTACACCCTGGACAAGTCGCCACCTCATCGCAGGGCCAACACAGATAGACAGACAACATTCACACTCACATCGACACACTAGGGCCAATTTAGTGTTGCCAATCAACTTATCCCCAGGTGCATGTCTTTGGAGGTGGGAGGAAGCCGGAGTACCCGGAGGGAACCCACGCAGTCACGGGGAGGACATGCAAACTCCACACAGAAAGATCCCGAGCCCGGGATTGAACCCAAGACTACTCAGGACCTTCGTATTGTGAGGCAGATGCACTAACCCCTCTTCCACCGTGAAGCCCATCTAAAGAATCAGATCCTTTAAAAAAAAAAAAAAAAGAATCAGATTGGATTATGAAAAGCCTTAGTCGAAGACAGCCATACGAGCTGAGAAAATATTACTGCATTGCTGTCTTGCAATTTATCTGCTACATCAACAATATAAAATGTGACTACACTCAACTTCATTTTTCATTCTTTTTCTGTTTCTCAGTCTCTACCCTCCCTCTCATAGTCTGCGTAATCCTATTTTTTCATGCTGTCGTTTAGCATTTCTTCTCTCAAATGTACATAGATGGTGGCCCTTTGCAGTCCAGATCATTTCCCACAAAATTAAATGTTGCACAGTTTCTTCTTCTAAAAGCTACTTCCTAATCTGGCAGTAAGACCTTAGTAAGAAGTGTCATGACAGTAATACAGCCAGCCTTGCTGCTTGCTGGGATTTAAGTAATGCATGACTCGGGTTTGAAAGCCCTGCAGAGGATTTTGCATCAGGTGCTCTTTTCAAAAGTGTCGGTTAAATACAAACCCCGTTTCCATATGAGTTGGGAAATTGTTAGATGTAAATATAAACGGAATACAATGATTTGCAAATCCTTTTCAACCCATATTCAATTGAATGCACTACAAAGACAAGATATTTGATGTTCAAACTCATAAACTTTATTTTTTTATTGCAAATAATGATTAACTTAGAATTTCATGGCTGCAACACGTACCAAAGTAGTTGGGAAAGGGCATGTTCACCACTGTGTTACATCACCTTTTCTTTTAACAACACTCAATAAACGATTGGGAACCGAGGAAACTAAATGTTGAAGCTTTGAAAGTGGAATTATTTCCCATTCTTGTTTTATGTAGAGCTTCAGTCGTTCAACAGTCCGGGGTCTCCGCTGTCGTATTTTACGCTTCATAATGCGGCACACATTTTCGATGGGAGACAGGTCTGGACTGCAGGCGGGCCAGGAAAGTACCTGCACTCCTTTTTTACGAAGCCACGCTGTCGTAACACGTGCTGAATGTGTCTTGCTTTTGTCTTGCTGAAATAAGCAGGGGCGTCCATGAAAAAGACGGCGCTTAGATGGCAGCATATGTTGTTCCAAAATCTGTGTGTATGTTTCAGCATTAATGGTGCCTTTACAGATGTGTAAGTTACCCATGCCTTGGGCACTAATTCACCCCATACCATCACAGATGCTGGCTTTTGAACTTTGCATCGATAACAGTCTGGATGGTTCGCTTCCCCTTTGGTCCGGATGACACAATGTCGAATAATTCCAAAAATAATTTGAAATGTGGACTCGTCAGATCACAGAACACTTTTCCACTTTGCATGAGTCTATCTTAGATGATCTCGGGCCCAGAGAAGCCGGCGGCGTTTCTGGATGTTGTTGATAAATGGCTTTCGCTTTGCATAGTAGAGCTTTAACTTGCACTTACAGATGTAGCGACAAACTGTATTTAGTGACAGTGGTTTTCTGAAATGTTCCTGAACCCATGTGGTGATATCCTTTAGAGATTGTTGTCGGTTTTTGATACAGTGCCGTCTGGGGAATCGAAGGTCACCGTCATTCAATGTTGGTTTCCGGCCATGCCGCTTACGTGGAGTGATTTCTCCAGATTCTCTGAACCTTTTGATGATATTATGGACCGTAGATGTTGAAATCCCTAAATTTCTTGCAATTGCACTTTGAGAAACGTTGTTCTTAAACTGTTTGACTATTTGCTCACGCAGTTGTGGACAAAGGGGTGTACCTCGCCCCATCCTTTATTGTGAAAGACTGAGCATTTTTTGGGAAGCTATTTTTATACCCAATCATGGCACCCACCTGTTCCCAATTAGCCTGCACACCTGTGGGATGTTCCAAATAAGTGTTTGATGAGCATTCCTCAACTTTATCAGTATTTATTGCCAGCTTTCCCAACTTCTTTGTCACGTGTTGCTGGCATCAAATTCTAAAGTTAATGATTATTTGCAAAAAAAAAATCAGTTTGAACATCAAATATGTTGTCTTTGTAGCTTATTCAACTGAATATAGGTTGAAAATGATTCATTGTATTTTGTTTATATTTACATCTAACACAATTTCCCAACTCATATGGAAACGGGGTTTGTACAAGGGGAAAATATCTAATTACAAAATGCTTCTTGTTTTTCTGCAAGCCAATTAATGTTCCACATTTATCTGACCAAGAAAGCAATATAGGACAATATAGGGCATTGGTCTGTGTTAATTACATTTTATTCAGTGCTGTATTGACAAATACTGTACACCTCATTCATGGCAGATACTTATTTTCTTGCTCTGGGAGACTTTTAATATTTTCACTTGGGGAAACTAATGACCTCCAGACGTTCAGACAACAAGCTGACCTCTAAGCCATGCTACTCAAGTTGCCATTTCTTACCTCATGTTATCAAGTTTCAGTCTTACTCTATTCCAAATAGAATTTGTTGCCCAGATTTCATTGTGTTCTTGCAACTCCAGCAACCTTGGTGAGTCATCAGTAGTGGCTACTTAAATGGGCCCTATTAAGCAAAAGCAACATTTTCTATCTGTTTTTGTAAGTCCTGAAAATGTGAAATCAAACCATACAAATATTTACAAAACCATCTTGCTTTCTAAAAACATGCTCAAAACGAGCCTTTTGGAATTTGAGACATTAGGGACGTATTTTGCCTTAGATACATCAGCAGATATCTGATCCATATATGGTACAGGTCTACTCGAAGAGCTTACCGCGAGTCCGCCATTGTATTCAGTTGTAGTCTAAAGTTGTAGTCAATAACTTCCTTCTTTTTTTCTATCCTCTTGTAGTGGGGCGGACTGGCTCCTACATGCACATGTATGCTGAAATTAATAATTTATAATACTAAGAAGTGTATAGTTTCAATTTATATCTGTCAGTACATTTGATATGGAAGAGCTAAAAACTACAACATGGCTGACGTGGTGGAGACTTCGACACGTAAAAAGCGGCTTGAAGATGGTGTAAAACAAAATCTATGCAAAATGTTGACTATAGCACCACCATCGCATGTTATGTAGACACAAGGAAGTGGTTTAAACGTAGAAAAAAATCACAACATGACTACTTTAAATACAAAAAGTAGGCCATATTGACATTCCGTTTTTTTGGGACTGTAAGGCGCACTTAAAAACCTATAATTTTCTCAAAAATCGACAGTGTGCCTTATAACCTGGTGCAAGCAAGACCAAAACTTTGATGTTTTATTAAGAATGTAGAACATTACAAACAGTGCCCAAAAAGCTGTCAAAATGTTTTATTACGACTTTCGTAAGATGTGAAGCTGCACCGCTTGATGGATTGTCTGCACATTACGGCTACCATGGTCAGACGTACTGTGCTTCAACATACGGGTATTATAATGGTGTGTGTGTATAGGGACCCAAAAATGGCATCTGTTAGAAGACATATAATTTCGCATTTTGCATCGCAATATTATGCAAAACCAACTTTTTTTTACCTATTGGTACCTGCTGTTGTGTATTTGGGATCTGCATAAGTCCCGAAAATGTGCGTGCGCCCGCCACTGTAGTCCGCGCTGACACCGTGGTCAATAAGCTCCTTCTTTTTGTTTGTCCTCTTGTTGTGGGGCATTCATCCTCCGCTGTTGTCATTTCTAATACAAAGTAGCGTAAAGTTCTAACTCATATCTGTCAACAGACTCACGATGGAAACGCGCTAAAAACTACCGGTGCAACAAAAATGACGGGGAGAAGACGCTGTCGAAGTGGAGCTACGTAAATAAATCGGATCAAAAAAGTGGCGCGTTTTGATCCGCCACTTTTGACTCACAATGTCAAAAGTGGCGGATACGACATATTCAGATACGAATATGTCGTATCTGACATATTCGTCGTATGTCGTATCTGACATATTCGTCGTATGTCAGATACGGCGAATTCAAGTCGTATCTGACCAACTTGAATTATCTTCAAGTCGGTCAGATATCGACTTGAAGATAATTTATGCAACATTATGACCAAAGAACCAAATGTAGTAAAAAAATCATAAAATGACCCCTTTAATGTGCTTTATAATCCAGTGCGCCTTTTGTATGAAAATAGGCCTGAATAGACCCGCTCTGCTGTGCGCCTTATAATCCAGTGTGCCCAATGGTCTGAAAAATACAGTAAATGCTATTTTGGCCCTTTTTAATTATACAATAAAACAACATTTTCCCTATTAGATGTGTATTTTTTATTTAAAAAAAAAAAATATTATATATGTATGAATGAGCAAAACATAGGGAGAGAAACCACTGTGAGAGAGTTCAAGCATGAAACCACACAAGCAAATGACTTTCATGCACATTGCTCAGCAGGTTAGCGTGCAGTAATGTCAGTGATGCATCCTCTACACACTGTACAGTAAATGTGTAGAGCTTGTGCCTCACCTACACTGTACTTTAGGAAGGTAAATAATAAAAAGCCTTCAGAACACCGATTGTACATGCAGACAATAACAAGTGCCTCTGTGTACTGTACATTCAAATAAAAGCAGTTGCAACGCACACAGAAACCCACATTGTCTTATATGTACTGTTTAGTGTGGCACGATTACAAAAAGAAATACGACAATTGAAGTCTCAACAATTGTTTTTTTTCTAAAAGTCGCTTACCGTAGTGGCCTCAGGGTACGCAGGAGCCTAAGTACTCTGAGCATGCCCAGGATCTTGGTACCAGAATTGGAGAAGAAAGAAACCAGGATGTCGATAACAGATATCATCACTAACATCCCATCCAGAATGTTCCAGCTGCTCCTCAGGTACGACTTATTTCCAAAGCACCAACCCAAAGCCGCAATCTAAACAAAAAACGTTCACAGACAGAAAAATAGGTATGTAGTTAACTTTGTTACAGCCTTGATTCTAAAATTGAATACATTATTTTTTGTCCTCAAAATTCTACACAAAATACCCTATAATGACAATGTGAAAAGGTTTTCTTTTTGAATTTTGCCGATTTATTTAAAATAAAAAAATAAATCACATGTACATAAGTGTTCACAGCATTTGCCCAATACTTGGTTGATGCACATTTGGCAGCAATTACAGCCTCAAGACTTTTTGAATGCGATGCCACAAGCTTGGCACACCTATCTTTGGGTCGCTTCACCCATTCCTCTTTTCTCATTCCTCTTTTCAACACCGTCAGGTTGGATGGAAAGCATTGGTTTTTATCCGGGCTGTCTCTGTACATTGCTGCATTCATCTTAGTCTAGTCAGGGAGGTGACCAAGAACCCGAAGGTCACTCTGTCAGAGATACAGCCTTCCTCTGTGGAGAGAGGAGAACCTTCCAGAAGGACAACCATCTCTGCAAAAATCCACCAATCAGGCCTGTATAGTATAATGACCAGACGGACGCCATTTCTTATTAAAACGTTTCCCAAAATGCAACTGAAAGCTCCTTCGAGTCATACCAAAGACTATAAAAATGGGACCCATTACCTCCCTGCTTGGCACTCAGCATCAAGGGTTGGAATTGGGGGTTAAATCACCAAAATGATTCCCGGGCGCAGCCACCGCTGCTGCCCACTGCTCCCCTCACCTCCCAGGGGGTGATCAAGGGTGATGGGTCAAATGCAGAGAATAATTTCGCCACACCTAGTGTGTGTGTGACAATCATTGGTACTTTAACTTTAACTTTAACTTAGACCATTAGTAACAACATTTTCTGGTCTGATGAGACAAAGATTGAACTATTTGGCGTGAATACCAGACATCATGTTTGGAGGAAACCAGGCACCGCCCATCACCAGTCCAATACTATCCTTACAGTGAAGCATGGTGGTGGCAGCATCATGCTGCGGGGATGGTTTTCAGCAGCAGGAACTGGGAGACCAATTAGGATAGAGGGAAACATGAATGTAGCAATGTACAGAGACATTCTGGACGAAAACCAATGCTTCCCATCCAACCTGATGGAAGTGCTGTAAAGAAGAATGGGCAAACCTGCCCAAAGATAGGTGTGCCAAGCTTGTGGCATCGTATTCAAAAAGACTTGAGGATGTGATTGCTGCCAAAGATGCATCAACAAAGTATTGCTAGTAACCCAACACGTAATTTCTTCCCGGAAGTGAAAACCAGTGGTGATCATGGTTAAGTCTAAACAACCTCGCGCCAACCTATCTCTCCGACCTCCTTCAGCCTTACTGCCCCACCCGATCCTTAAGATCAGCCGATCAGCTGCTGTTGACGGTCCCTGACACAAGGCTGAAGCTTAGAGGTGACAGAGCTTTCGCCGTTGCTGCTCCCAAGCTCTGGAACGACCTACCTCTGAGTATTAGACAAGCCTCCTCTCTTCCTGTTTTTAAATCTCTCTTAAAAACATACTTTTATTCCATGGCTTTTAACACTGAGTGATATCCATCCTGCAATGGCGCCCCATAATACACCTGCTGTGAACCTGTTTTTATGTTTTTATGTTTTTATTTATTAGATTTTTATTTATTTATTTTTTATCGTGTTCTGTTTGTGTTGTGTTGTGTTTGCTCGGTACTCGTTTTATCTTTTAACCTGTCCATTGTACAGCACTTTGGCTACCCCTGTGGTAAATTTTAAATGTGCTTTATAAATAAAGTTGATTTGATTTGATTTGATGGTTGTTGTACAGCAAACAACATGCACACTATCTGAGTACAAAAGAGGCCTAGATCTTCCTGCAAAAAGCACATATGAGCAAAAAAATCCAAGTATGCAATGGAATAGATACCTATACTTTATCGGAAAAAATAGATTTATAAAGTGATAACGATGACGAGTATGTGTTTCTTTCACCAACTTTATCAAAATTTAACTAGAGATGTCAACATTGTGTATGTGTTGAAAGCTTCATTTATGATTGCTGCCTTTGGGAAAAGCTTAACTCGTTTAGGTATTGCTCACATTTTCTTTTTTTTATTTAGACTCACCTTGTTGGTGCTTTACGAAAAATTAAAAATGTGTTTAAGAAATACACATAATATCAAAATATAATTAGGGATGTCCGATAATGGCTTTTTGCCGATATCCGATATTGTCCAACTATTTAATTACCGATACCGATATCAACCGATATATGCAGTCGTGGAATCAACACATTATTATGTCTAATTTGGACAACCAGGTATGGTGAAGATAAGGTACTTTAAAAAAAAATAAAAATAAAATAAGATAAATAAATTAAAAACATTTTCTTGAATAAAAAAGAAAGTAAAACAATATAAAAAGAGTTACATAGAAACTAGTAATTAATGAAAATGTGTAAAATTAACTGTTAAAGGTTAGTACTATTAGTGGACCAGCAGCACGCACAATCATGTGTGCTTACGGACTGTATCCCTTGCAGACTGTATTGATATATATTGATATATAATGTAGGAACCAGAATATTAATAACAGAAAGAAACAACCCTTTTGTGTGAATGAGTGTGAATGAGTGTAAATGGGGGAGGGAGGTTTTTTGGGTTGGTGCACTAATTTTAAGTGTATCTTGTGTTTTTTATGTTGATTTAATAAATTAAAAAAATTAAAAAATTAAAAAAACCATACCGATAATAAAAAAAAAACGATACCGATAATTTCCGATATGACATTTTAACGCATTAATCGGCCGATAATATCGGTAGGCTGATATTATCGGACAGCTCTAAATATAATACTTAAATGGGAAATAATAACCGTATCAAGTATATAAAACGTAGTGATCACTGAAAACTTGTGCATTCTTTGACTCTGCTCCCTTGGACTGGTGTGTGTGCTGCTTTTCTCGTCGTCGTTTCGTAAAAGCTCTCTAGGAACTCTGAAGCAACGTTTATCCTTTTCGCGATTTAAACGGTTCGTACAGCCGGAATGCCAACAAAGGGCATTTTCTCCGAGAAAGGCTAAATGGGGCCTCGTACCCATTGAGAACAGACGCTGGCTTGACCACCACACGTATTCAATGAGCCGGACGTGACGTCATTTTGAATACAAGCATTGGAGCAAAGGCTGTGAATACATGTGATTTAGTTTTTTAGTTTCATATTACTTTATTGTATTATCTTTATTATGACTTTACTGTATTTTCTATAAATGTATCACTCTCCGCAGATATCCTATTGAGATAATTAATGTGTGATTTGTTGAAGTGATGTTTAATATCCCGTGAAATTAGTAGAGCAATTGTTTACTTTGAGTTTAGTGGTAAACGTAAGCGCTTGAAAAGTCCTTTGCTCTGCCCATTATGTCATTATGTCACTTTTTCCCCTTTAAACTAAAAAACAGGTCATACTATTTTTTTTTTTTGCTTCATCCACTATATTGGGAGATGGAGGAGTAAAAGAAGAAAGGAGAAAGATGGAAGGCATATTTTAATGGTGCTCATCAATGCATAGCATACTGTACATGCATAATGTATATGCATATTGTTAATGAATGATCATCAAAGGACCCCTTGCTTTGATTTCACTTAAAGTTGAGAACTTTTGACCACGAAGAGAACCTTAACAATCTATGCCATCTTGTGTATTTCCTTGCATGGGATATAACTCTATCCATCTGAGAAAAAAAAAAATGTTGGGAAAAATTCTACGTTCCATAAAAAGCACCGCATTTGAATTAGGGCTGCAACTATTCATTGGTTATACCCAATTAAAAAAAGAGTAAATTTGTGTTTTGTTGCTTTAATGATTTGTTTAATGTAGACTGCTCCAATACAGTGCACATAAGAACGGTGCATCTAAAGATAAAAGTTAAAGTACCACTGACACACTAGTTGTGTTTAAATTACTCTCTGCATTTGACCAATCCCCTTGTTCCACCCCATGGGAGGGGAGGGGAGCAGTGAGCAGCAGCGGTGGCCGCGCTCGGGAATCATTTTTGGTGATTCAACCCCCAATTCTAACCCTTGATGCTGAGTGCCAAGCAGGGAGGTAATGGGTCCCATTTTTATAGTCTTTGGTATGACTCGGCCGGGGTTTCAACTCACGACCTACCGATCTCAGGGCGGACACCCTAACCGCAAGGCCACATCTACGGGGATGTAGGTTGCGCTGCAGGTGATATGGACTGTGTGTGAGATGGCTCAAAAAAAAGGGAAACGAGAGCATTATAATGTCATATAATGGTTATTGTGACCAAAATGATTATGGTTATTTATTATTATCGCAATATTGTGGAATGTGCTCAAACAGTACTTATAGACACACTGAAATCTTTGGACTAAGTTGTTTTTTTTAATAACTAAAATAAGTAGATTATTAATTTGCATGTTTTGTGTTTCTTATCCTCTGCTGATAGTGTTTTAGTCTTAGTATTGTATTTCGTTAATGGCTTCATTGTTTTATTATACCGGTTTTACTGTAGCACTTTAAGATTTATTTAAAGAAAACGTGAGTAACAAATAAAATTGTTATTATTTTTTTATTTTTTGCTGCGTGTGAACACACCAAAAACACCTGTCTTTTTTCTTTTGAGGAACGATCAGAGACAGCACCGCTTGTAGGTCCAATGTGCACAATTGAATAGCTTAGTTGCTTACACAGTAATTTGTTTCATATAAGTTTGGATTGGGGTATGTTGTTTTTTTAATGGGGAAAACATTAATGTCTCTTGTTTTCATGTTAGCATTTAAGCTAACGAGCTGGCTCCAGACAGTCCATGAGTTTACCTAAGTGCAGTTACCAATTTTGTTTTTTTGATCATTTAAATTTAAAATGGTAATACTAACCATCAAAAATCTGCGTTCAAAGAACTCTGGCTTTCTAGTGATTCCCAGTGCCCAAAAAAAGTCTGCGAGCTATAAAGCGTTTTCTATTCGGTCTCCAGCACTCTGGAATGCCCTACCGGTAACAGTTAGAGATGCTACCTCAGTAGAAGCATTTAAGTCCCATCTTAAAACTCATTTGTATACGCTAGCCTTTACATAGACCCCCCTTATAGACCAGTTGATCTGCCGTCTCTTTTTCTGCTCTGCCCCCCTCTCCTGTGTGGAGAGGTTATTAGGTGACCACAGATGAGCGCTAGCTGTTCAGAGTCGGGACCCGGGGTGGACCACTCATCTGTGCATCAGTTGGGGACGTCTCTGCGCACCGACGAGTCTCCAATCAAGATGATCACCTGCTGGCCCCACTATGGACTGGACTCTCACACTATTATGTTAGATCCACTATGGACTGGACTCTCACACTATTAACTAGATCCACTCGACGTCCCCACATCTGCGGTCCCCTCCAAGGTTTCTCATTGTATCCCATTGGGTTGAGTTTTTTCTTGCCCTGATGTGGGATCTGAGCCGAGGATGACTTTGTGGCTTGTGCAGCCCTTTGAGACACTTGTGATTTAGGGCTATATAAATACACTTTGATCGATTGAGCGGGAGTTTTACTGTGGTTATCATTGTCCTAATTTGTTATTTATTTTACTTAATGAACCAAATATGTAAATATTCTCACATTTATGATAAGGTATAATAGCTTCAGAATAAAAAAATATGTTTTGACAAGACACATCCAGGGATGGCAACTAAAGTGTGTGCATGTGTGTGTGTGTGTGTGTGTGTGTGTGTGTGAGATGTTCTAATATTTGTGTGACCAGTAATCACACAGGGGCCAAAAATAGAGACGGGGTTATGAATGAGTGACACCCATGAACTTCAGCAAGCAGCGCCATTTGAATCCAGGCGAGAGAGTGCAGAGTTTACCATGATGAAACAGCACTGAAAGGGTGCATGTATAATTTGTGTTTACTCTTTGTATGTGTGACCCAGACTCTCATTGGCTTTTTCTCCATTCCAGCCTCACTCCCTCTGCCCTGTTTCTCTTGATGTTTTTTTCAGGGCTTATAGCTTCCACGGGTATTGGGCAGATCAAAATTCTATGAAACTTTGAGTAGTTTCGGTCTGGTTTCTCCATCTCATGTAAATTTATGAGAAAAATAAGGGTGTCACACGGTATTTTCCAGACTGGGGACAGATGATACTGGTCTACGATAGTCAGAAGTTGTTGCATGATGAAACCTTGACCGGGCAACAATGTGAAACAACCAAAGTCAGTGAACGAAGGGAAACCGCAGGATGGAACTTTTTATAACTAAACAAAAAAGGAATCATGGAAACTGATATTAGCAATGCAAAAAAAAAAAAAAAAAAAAAAAAAAAAAAAGGACCAGCAACCTCAAACATTCTGGATCTCATGTTGCAAAATCAATACAATCTTTGCTCTGACTTTGACATCGGCAAACCCCCAACTCAGTTATATAGGGTGCTGAATGTAAAAGTTCATTCATGCTTTTCTAGCAGATATATTTCTCAGATTTACCTCACTTTTCTCAGATTTAGCTCATTTTCATTACAATTAAGTTTAAATTAAATGTTGACTCTAAATCAGGGGTCCCCAAACTTTTTGACTCGTGGGCCGCATTGGGTTAAACAAATTTGGCCGGGGGCCGGGCTGTATATATACAGTATATATATATATATAAATATA
The DNA here is from genome assembly GCF_033978685.3 of Nerophis lumbriciformis. Classification (NCBI taxonomy): domain Eukaryota; kingdom Metazoa; phylum Chordata; class Actinopteri; order Syngnathiformes; family Syngnathidae; genus Nerophis; species Nerophis lumbriciformis. Next base: position 15,757,090 of record NC_084558.2, on the reverse strand, counting down.
TAAATATATATACAGGTAAAAGCCAGTAAATTAGAATATTTTGAAAAACTTGATTTATTTCAGTAATTGCACTCAAAAGGTGTAACTTGTACATTATATTTATTCATTGCACACAGACTGATGCATTCAAATGTTTATTTCATTTAATTTTGATGATTTGAAGTGGCAACAAATGAAAATCCAAAATTCCGTGTGTCACAAAATTAGAATATTACTTAAGGCTAATACAAAAAAGGGATTTTTAGAAATGTTGGCCAACTGAAAAGTATGAAAATGAAAAATATGAGCATGTACAATACTCAATACTTGGTTGGAGCTCCTTTTGCCTCAATTACTGCGTTAATGCGGCGTGGCATGGAGTCGATGAGTTTCTGGCACTGCTCAGGTGTTATGAGAGCCCAGGTTGCTCTGATAGTGGCCTTCAACTCTTCTGCGTTTTTGGGTCTGGCATTCTGCATCTTCCTTTTCACAATACCCCACAGATTTTCTATGGGGCTAAGGTCAGGGGAGTTGGCGGGCCAATTTAGAACAGAAATACCATGGTCCGTAAACCAGGCACGGGTAGATTTTGCGCTGTGTGCAGGCGCCAAGTCCTGTTGGAACTTGAAATCTCCATCTCCATAGAGCAGGTCAGCAGCAGGAAGCATGAAGTGCTCTAAAACTTGCTGGTAGACGGCTGCGTTGACCCTGGATCTCAGGAAACAGAGTGGACCGACACCAGCAGATGACATGGCACCCCAAACCATCACTGATGGTGGAAACTTTACACTAGACTTCAGGCAACGTGGATCCTGTGCCTCTCCTGTCTTCCTCCAGACTCTGGGACCTCGATTTCCAAAGGAAATGCAAAATTTGCATGGTTGGGTGATGGTTTGGGGTGCCATGTCATCTGCTGGTGTCGGTCCACTCTGTTTCCTGAGATCCAGGGTCAACGCAGCCGTCTACCAGCAAGTTTTAGAGCACTTCATGCTTCCTGCTGCTGACCTGCTCTATGGAGATGGAGATTTCAAGTTCCAACAGGACTTGGCGCCTGCACACAGCGCAAAATCTACCCGTGCCTGGTTTACGGACCATGGTATTTCTGTTCTAAATTGGCCCGCCAACTCCCCTGACCTTAGCCCCATAGAAAATCTGTGGGGTATTGTGAAAAGGAAGATGCAGAATGCCAGACCCAAAAACGCAGAAGAGTTGAAGGCCACTATTAGAGCAACCTGGGCTCTCATAACACCTGAGCAGTGCCAGAAACTCATCGACTCCATGCCACGCCGCATTAACGCAGTAATTGAGGCAAAAGGAGCTCCAACCAAGTATTGAGTATTGTACATGCTCATATTTTTCATTTTCATACTTTTCAGTTGGCCAACATTTCTAAAAATCCCTTTTTTGTATTAGCCTTAAGTAATATTCTAATTTTGTGACACACGGAATTTTGGATTTTCATTTGTTGCCACTTCAAATCATCAAAATTAAATGAAATAAACATTTGAATGCATCAGTCTGTGTGCAATGAATAAATATAATGTACAAGTTACACCTTTTGAATGCAATTACTGAAATAAATCAAGTTTTTCAAAATATTCTAATTTACTGGCTTTTACCTGTATATACATATATATATATATACATATATATATATATATATATATATATATATATATATATATATATATATATATATATATATATATATATATATATACATATATGCATTGTCTTTTTAATCCGTTTTGACATTTAACATTGTCACGTTATCGATAGGAAAATTCAATTTTAGACAATATGATTTGCCTGAGCAGCTAGGAGACACCGAGAGTAACAAGCGGTAGAAAATGGATTAGAAAGGAAATGGGGACGGCGTGGCGAAGTTGGTAGAGTGGCCGTGCCAGCAATCGGAGAATGGCTGGTTACCATCCTAGTCACATCCGTTGTGTCCTTGGGCAAGACACTTCACCCTTGCTCCTGATGGGTGCTGGTTAGCCCCTTGCATGGCAGTGGAAATACTGTCAAAGCGCTTTGAGTACCTTGAAGGTAGAAAAGCGCTATACAAGTATAACCGCATTTATCAACCCAGTATCATATTTAAAAAAATATATATAATAAATAAATAAATAAATAAAATATTATTTTTTAACTTAGGACTTGCCGTGGGCCGGATTTTGGATGCTGGGGGGCCGTAGTTTGGGGACCCCTGCTCTAAATATTACACATTAACATATTTTTTAAATATGCAACTTTATTGGCATTATTTGTCATTAAGCATCGGTCATGTTTCCTTCTTCCGCAGTCAGAACTGAGAGGCAGAGATATGGGCGTGGCTTTGTGGCTGATAGGCGTCGGATTGGGAGAATATTGACATCCTATAAATATTCATATTTACACTAGGCGAGAGATTTAGCGCTCAGATTTAGGATTTAGGTTGAGATTTAACATTTAGTTTTAGATTTAACATTTAGCGCTCACATTGACATTGAAGATTTATTTTTAAGATTTAGGTTTAGATTGAACAATTAACGCTCATATTTAGATTTGAGATTTAAGAATTAAGTTCAAAGATTTAGGTTAACATTTAAACAATAAGTGCTGACATTTAACATGTTTCACTCACATTTAACATTTAGCGCTCACATTTAGATTCAGGTTTAGATTCAACATTTAGGTTTACTGACCTGAGTTTCTCACATTGTCCACAGGGTGGTGACAATTTGCCACCCGTCAGACCCATGGGTATTTAAATTTAATATGAAAACACCCCACACGGCCAGGTTGCTTATTGAAATTCAATTTGTGCTGTCATCTCGCGGCCCACATTGAAGATGCTGGCGGCAGCATTTTGGCCCACGGACCAGGGTTTGGATACCCTGATCTAAAGGATCAACTCCACGGATGATAGAATTACAAGCAATGGCAAAGAGGAAAATTGGCTTCTAACTCTAGAAACGGAACGTCAATGTATTGCCACAATAAAAAATTACCTGCTGCTCAGTACAATATGAGACAAAACACTTAATACCACAGCAAAATGTGTTAATGTGTTTTTTTGCATTTAAAAACAAATAAAAAAAACAAAAAAAACAACACGTCACTTTTTTATTCTTTAAACAAAATAAAAACACTAAAGCTTAATTTTTCAAAAGTATCATTTAGGTGCAAGCCTAAGTTCACTTAAAACTACTTCCGGGAGAATTCATCGTACCAAATAGTTTCGCCAAAATAAAGTTATTACACGTAACAGAGCTTATAAACTTTTAAAAGTTTTCATGTTTTTTATTTTGTTATTTTACAGGAAAACCAATCTGTCCATGTAAAATTAAAACTCTTTTTCCTTTTCTCTTATTTTTTTTTTTGGCAAGGTTAGCTTATCCAAGGTGGTTTCATACTCACACAGGCTTCCTGTCTATTTTACTTCAGGGCGCTTCAGGGCTCAGTCTGTGCACATTCATGGCCTCACAGAGTCAACATTATAGAACTATTTTTAAAAATGCAAACTTTTCTCATTTCGGGGTTAAACAAATCTGAGGGAGCTACAATAAGGAAGCAGAGCTGTGGGTTGCAGGATCTATATTATGATCTAGTTTGTATATGGTTTAATTAGTACAGTGTTTTTCAACCTTTTCTGAGCCAAGGCACATTTTTTTCATTTCACACCACCAGCAGAAAACATAAAAAAATGAAACTCAGCAGTCAATATTGACAGTAAAAAGTCGTACTCGCAATTGTTGGATATGAATCCAAACCATAACCAACAATGCATTACTATGGCTCTTGTGTCAAAGTAGGTGTACTGTCATGACCTGTCACATCACACTGTGACTTATTTGGAGATTTTGGTGTGTAGTGTTTTAGTTCTTGTCTTGCGCTCCTATTTTGTTGTTGATTGTCATGTCATGTACAGATGTACTTTGTGGACGCCGTCTGCTGCTCCACACGCTGTAAGTCTTTGCTGTCGTCCAGCATTATGTTTTTGTTTACTTTGCAGCCAGCTCAGATTTAGCTTCGTTTAGCATAGCCATCCCTAAGCTTCAATGCCTTTTCTTTGCGGCACTCACCTTTTGTTTATTTTTGGTTTAAGCGTTAGATACATTTTTACCTGCAAACCATCGTCGTCGTTCCCGACATCTACAAAGCAATTAGCTAGCTGCTGCCACCTACTGATGTGGAAGAGTATTACACGGTTACTCTGCCGAGCTCGAGACAGCACAGACACTCAACAACGGCACATTTGCGGATTATAAATACTGGTTTTGCGAAAAAGATTTTGAACCCAATTAGGTGAAATTACATAATCTCCCATGGCACACCAAACAATATCTCACGGTACACAGTGGTTGAAAAACACTGTAGATGTAAAAAAAAAAAAACATGTTATTCATTTGTTCTTTTACTTTAAAAACTAATTATGAAATCTTTTTTTTTAAATAAATTGGTAGACTTGGCGTTAGATATATATGGCATTTGGGAAACTATACGTCATAAAAGCATAACATAGGAATTAATTAAAACGACAGTTTAAACCTGGAATATTTTAATCTACTTGACAGTATTTTGAATGGAAAAAAAAAATGTTCCCAAAGTTCAACAACAATAAAGTCAACCAGCATAACAGACTGATGTTCAGACAGATATATTGACAAATACAGCAGATATAAAGTATATCAATGGCCGCTCTTACCTTTACAGTCATTTCAGTCACAAAGATTGCTGTGAAGATGTAGTTGGACAATGTTAAGAAGATCCGCTCCTGTTAACCAAAACAAAAAGAAAATCATAAAAAATATAAAGTCTGAGCCCAACTGAGCCTGCAATGGGAAAGTCATTTCAACAAACATGTCATAAAAAAAAAACATCTCACAAAAAATCCATTGAACTTAAAAAAAATAATAGCTGTAAGGCAAGTACAAAGCTTAACCTTTACAGTAATCTTTACTCTCCAAGAAAAATGTGGAATTTAGTTATGTTTATGTTTACAATACAGTGCTCCCAAGCCTGCCTCCTGCCTGCAGCAGTGGGATGGGGGCATTTTTTTTTTTTTTTTTACCCAGCTCAAAAAGTACTGACGAGAGGAAGGAAGGATTTAATTTCTTTAGAAGCTGCTGTTTTAACCTCATTCCTTTCTATCAGCGACCCTCCCTGCCTTGTCTCTGAGTCGCAATGTCTGCAAGTGTGTGTAGGTGGCTGTCTTTCCCACGGCCTCCCTTGACCATTGCACATGCTCAGAGGAAGAAGACATCACACACACTGACACAAAGATGGTAGTCCTGCTCGAGGCTCTGGGAATGTCAAAATGTCAAGAATGGACTCACTGGGAATGCTTGCTTGCCTAATGGGGTTTATAAATTTCTGCTTCCAGCCATTCAGTGTAAATATTATAACTATCCAGCGTCCAACAATGACGACATCATATATTCATGTGTTTGTTTTGTGTGTCCTTTTGGGCTTTCATTTCTAAGCTTGAATAAATATAGAAAACAACAATCGAGTTGGAAATACTTTTACAAACTACTGTAGAGGATAGCCAAACATATATTATAATGTCTGTGATCACAGTCACTACAAACTACTCTAGCTACCCAAGTCAAGTACTGTACAAGTAGTAGATAATAGCCTATTTGTCATTATCTTTCATGACTTTGTTTTATTTCCTGTCTAGCCCTCTTACATTGTTTCTATTTCGTGTTTGCCTCCATTTGTCATCACTTCTCTGGTCTGAGTGCTGGCCCCATCACTTGTCCCTGGTTGCCAATCAGGAAGCCTCTCAAGCCAGCCTTGTCAGTAGGACAGTGCCAGACCATTGTCTTGCTTTTTACCTAAACATGCTGCATAGATGTCCCTATGCTTCCTATGCCTCGTTGCTTTTTGTGCACTTCCCTGCTGCACTATTCTTGTTCGGTTTCCCCGAATAAAATGGTTTTTAGTCGCACTTCGCCTGCTATCGCTGCATCCTGGGGTCTGGACCAACACCAAAACGTAACACTACTTATGCCATTTTTTCTGTGCATATTTTTGAGCCGCAGGTAAAAACTATTTATGAATACAGATATTGGGTTAATTAAAAGTGAGGGAAACGTGTTTGTCTTGTTTACTCCTTTATAGGATTTAGTGTACCATATTTTGGAATATAAGGCACACTTAAAATCCTTTAATTTTCTCAAAAATCGACAGTGCTTCTTATGACCCGGTGTGCCTTATACAAAGTATGTATTAGATTCTGGTTGTGCTTATTGTTGTTGCGGTACATGGTGTAATGATACGTGTGACCAGTAGTTGGCAGCCACACATAAGAGATATGTGTGGACTGCCTGTTTAATAAATGACAGGAGCAAGTACCGGTATGCAAGTGAGACCAAAACTTTGATGTTTCATTTAGAACATTACACACAGCGTTTAAAAATCTGTCAGAATGTTTCAGTACAACTTTGGTATGCTACGAAGCTGCACCGCTTGTTGGTTTGTCAGAGCATTACGTTTACCGTTCAACATACTGTGCTTCACCGTACGTATTATTATGGTGTGTGTTTAAGAACCCCAAAATAACAGATTAGGAGACATATTATCTGTCGTTTTGCTTCACAATATTATGCAAAACCAAATGTTCTTACCTATTGGTACTCGCTGTTGTGTATTTGAAAATTTGGGCGCATCCGTCATTGTAGTCCGTGCCCTAGTCAATTAGCTCCTTCTTTTTCTCTATCCTCTTCTTGTGGAAAATTCATCCTCCGCTGTGGCAATTTTAATACAAAGTGGCGTACAGTTCTAACTTAATCTGTCAGTAGACTCGCTATGGAAGCGCTAAAAACTACAACAAAGACTACGAGGAAAAGATGTCAAAGTGAAGCCACCTAAATAATCCTGAAAATGGTCTGTAAAACAATCTATACAACATTTTGACCAAAGAACCACCATTACATGTTATGTGGATCACAATGATGTGTTTTAAATGTAGAAAAATAATATAACCCCTTTAATGCACTTTATGATTAAATAAAAAATAAATAATTAATGAAATTATTAAAAAATAAATAATTAATGAAATTAAACAATGGATGTCCGCTAACTTCTTGCAACTCAACGCCAAGAAAACGGAAATGCTGATTATCGGTCCTGCTAAACACCGACATTTATTTAATAATACCACCTTAACATTTGACAACCAAACAATTACACAAGGCGAATCAGTAAAGAATCTGGGTATCATTTTCGACCCAACTCTCTCGTTTGAAACACACATTAAGAGTGTTACTAAAACGGCCTTCTTTCATCTCCATAATATCGCTAAAATTTGTTCTATTTTATCCACTAGCGACACTGAGATCATTATTCATGCGTTCGTTACGTCTCGTCTCGACTACTGTAACGTATTATTTTCGGGTCTCCAGCATTAAAAGATTACAATTGGTACAAAATGCGGCTGCTAGACTTTTGACAAGAACAAGAAAGTTTGATCATATTATGCCTATACTGGCTCACCTGCACTGGCTTCCTGTGCACTTAAGATGTGAATTTACGGTTTTACTACTTACGTATAAAATACTACACGGTCTAGCTCCGTCCTATTTTGTCGATTGTATTGTACCATATGTACCGGCAAGAAATCTGCGTTCAAAGAACTCCGGCTTATTAGTGATTCCCAGAGCCCAAAAAAAGTCTGCGGGCTATAGAGTGTTTTCTATTCGGGCTCCAGTACTATGGAATGCCCTCCCGGTAACAATTAGAGATGCTACCACAGTAGAAGCATTTAAGTCCCATCTTAAAACTCATTTGCATACTCTAGCCTTTAAATAGACCCCCCTTTTAGACCAGTTGATCTGCCGTTTCTTTTCTTTTCTCCTCTGCTCCCCTCTTCCTTGTGGAGGGGGGGGGGCACAGGTCCGGTGGCCATGGATGAAGTGCTGGCTGTCCAGAGTCGGGACCCGGGGTGGACCGCTCGCCTGTGCATCGGCTGGGAACATCTCTGTGCTGCTGACCCGTCTCCGCTCGGGATGGTTTCCTGCTGGCCCCACTATGGACTGGACTCTTACTATTATGTTGGATCCACTATGGACTGGACTCTCACAATATTATGTCAGACCCACTCGACATCCATTGCATTCGGTCTCCCCTAGAGGGGGGGGGGTTACCCACATATGCGGTCCTCTCCAAGGTTTCTCATAGTCATTCACATCGACGTCCCACTGGGGTGAGTTTTTCCTTGCCCTTATGTGGGCTTTGTACCGAGGATGTCGTTGTGGCTTGTGCAGCCCTTTGAGACACTTGTGCACATTGATTGATTGATTGATAATTTGATGCGCCTTTTGTATGAAAAGAGACCAGTTCATCGACAGCGCGCTTTATAATCTGGTACGCCTTACAATCTGGTGCTCCTTATGGTCCGAAAAATGTGCTAATAGTAAAACCTAAAGCCTCGTAACACAACTTTTTAAAGAAGGAGTGTATTGCATGGTGAAGCGTCATACTGTAATGGGAATATGGCTGCTGTTGTGCCCTGTTGTGTTTCGTATTTAACCTCTCTATCTATCCTCGGTCCCACCACTCTGTGTCTCTATTACAAACCAGCCAGTCAAGACAGATTTCCGTTCCGCAGAGCCTGGGTTCTGTTTGAGGTTTCTTCCCTGGAGGCAGTTTATCCTTGCTCATGTGGGGTTAAGTTGGTTCTCTTTAATGCACAAGGAGGGTGTTTCAAGTGCCTTCACCCGACTTCTGTTGTGAAATAAAACTGACTTGACTCCATTGATTCCTAACTTGACGGTTTGGTTTCATGTTAAAACGTGTGATAAAGGAACTTACTTGCAATCCACAACATCACACATCAAAAGGTAGTCTTTCTTTTTACTTTTATGAAAGGGGATCTATTATATATTTTCTCTTTTTTGACCTTTAAATGCTATTACATTGTTGGATAGTCGTGTTAAACGAATCCAAAGCGTCAAATAAAAAAGGTTCAAGCATTTTGAAGTGAGCCCTGCAAGCAGTTGTGAATCGCTCTGAATGTTGTGTTTTACGATATTTAAAAAAAAAAAAGAAAGCAGCACAGAATGTGTGCCGGACTTACTTATATGGGCATGCCCATGTAAATGTTCTAAGCCTGTGCTCTACACCGCTCTGCTTCGGAAGGGTATTGTGGCCAAACAGCTCAATTTTTGTTTCATCTGACATCACATGGACAAAGATAAGACCTTCTGAAGGAAAGTTCTGTGGTCAAATTAAACATAAATTGAGCTGTTTGGCCACAATACCCATCAATATGTTTGGACCAGAAAATGTGAGGCCTTTAATCCCAGGAACACCATTCCTACCTACCGTCAAGCATGGTGGTGGTAGTATTATGCTCTGGGCCTGTTTTGCTGCCAATGGAACTGGTGCTTTACAGAGAGTAAATGGGACAATGAAAAAGGAGGAGTACCTCCAAATTCTTCAGGACAACCTAAAATCATCAGCTCGGAGGTTGGGTCTTGGGCGCAGTTGGGTGTTCCAACACGACAATGACCCAAAGGAATGGCTAAATCAGGCTAGAATGAAGGTTTTAGAATGGCCTTCCCAAAGTCCTGACTTAAACGTGTGGACAATGCTGAAGAAACAAGTCCATGTTAGAAAACCAACAAATTTAGCTGAACTGCACCAATTTTGGCAAGAGGAGTGGTCAACAATTCAACCAGAAGCTTGTGGATGGCTACCAAAAGCACCTTATTGCAGTGAAACTTGCCAAGGGACATGTAACCAAATATTAACATTGCTGTATGTATACTTTTGACCCAGCAGATTTGGTCACATTTTCAGCAGACCCATAATAAATTCATAAAAGAACCAAACTTCATGAATGTTTTTTGTGACCAACAAGTATGTGCTCCAATCACTCTATCACAAAAAAATAAGAGTTGTAGAAATTATTGGAAACTCAAGACAGCCATGACATTATGTTTTTTACAATTGTATGTAAACTTTTGACCACAACTGTATATCTGCTGTATACAACGATGACACAGTGTTAGCAAGTTGAGCAATGACCCTAAGAAAATGTTTGTTTGGGTGCGAGAGAAAGTTAACTTTGTTTAGATTCCCTAAAGAGGCAAGCGTCATGCAGAAGTGGATGGACTCAACTCCTGCACCGGTAGGGCAAAAAAGGTGCAGTTCCCTTTAAATCAGGCATCATTGATGGTTACTTTAGAATAGTCCAATGATTCACCTTTCTCGAGTGTTTTTGGTTGTGCGGTCATTGATCCTTTGGGCGACTTATGACCTGCGACTGAGACCAAGATTTCTGACACTGAGATTTTACTGTACCCTGCACATAATCAGACACCCTGCTTCCATTGCAGCAAAGCAGCCTCAGGAAAATAGTTTCCTGCATGTTTCACAGTAGCTATGGTGTATGCTTTTTGGCGTAAAATTCCTGTATTTATTACAATTATCATTTGTGTCCGTTTTGAGTTATTGCACTGACCGTTGATGGTTTTTCCTTCTTTCACAGCAGGTACTAACAACGACGTGTAACTCTTACTATGGCAGTAAACCACACATCCGCAATAGTGGTCAAATGGGTTGAAAACGAGCAGCAGAGTATATGTTGAAGTGGCCATTTTTAGCTTGGCTTGATTTGTAAAGCCCAGCAGCAAGACAGAGGTTAGCTTTGACTTACTGTATGTGCTGAGTTATGAGACCTAAGAATTCACTTCCAGAAATTAATCTGCTAGAAATGCCAAAACTCCACTATGCTGAGAATTAAAATATCTCTTTGACAACCAGGAGCAACTGCACTGTATATCCATCAGTTCACTGGCGACAACTTAAAAGCTGTTTAGCTGTTTGTAATTACATAAAAATCGCAATTAGGAATGTTTCCTACGCTCCTGAATTGAGGTTGGAAAGATTTGTGTGCACACGACAACTCTCAATCTTAATTTTCTCAGCAGTAGATGAGGAGAGTGCTAAAAACTTGGAGTGATTGTATTTCATATCATTGGTGCTGCTCGGATTCAATTTAGAACCTAGGGCACTGATGGATTGTCTTCTTGCTCAATTGGAAGTCATATATCATAATAAGTGGTGTAATCATCCTCCTATTGTTTCCACTGAGCTGGAAGAAGACCATATAGAGGCAGCATGGAAGAATCAAATGCAGAACGGCAACACATTCCACGGCAATCATTTAATTGTTCAGCCAGTATAATCCATTAAAATTGAGTGCAACATTTAATCATTGCAGCAATAACAATGAATGCATGTAATTAAACTATATTTTATTATGTTAGCATCATGATCGGGTTAGGGCAGCTTCGACCAATTATTATCTTATTTCTAAATTATACATGCTTAGTTTCACACAGCCAAACCAAAATTGTAGACATTTGCACAATTGGCTTCAGTAATTTATAATAACCCGCACAAAACACAACTCATGCCTTCGCCACCCAGGCAAATGAGATGTGTACCAATACAGTAATGACTACAATTGTCTAGTTCTTGGATGCCTGCAGCAGTCTGCATATCATCACATTTCAGTAATGGCCTTGAGGTGCATGCTGGTCACAATAGCCACAGCAGGATGCCGGCAAAAAACATCCGAAAAACTACCGCTTTCTAATGCGAATGTCAGCGTGACTCAGGACTGTGGACATTGTGTATTTGCAGACAGTTCATTTGCATAAGTAAAACTCTGTTTGACTTTGCCCTGATGTGCCCCGGTGGCTTTATGGCGCAGCTTCCATGTGTTAAACATCCCCTTTCCTGGACATTAGCCACGTACGGCAGCATCAAGATAATTGAATCAATTGAGATAGCTCCGTCTCCACTGCGGTTCAGACACAAAATGAGCAGAACAGTGTGATCCACTGAGACCAAACCACAATTAAAGCTATCAGCAAAACACCTCGCTCAGTGGGGAGGACGATGATAATCACAGCGCTAATTATTGTGTGTATGTACAGAATGGCTAGTCTGTGTTCTGATGCTATTGTTGGAAAAAGGGAGAGGACATGGTATTGGTGGTTGCACGTGTGTGTGTATCTGCTGCAGTTTCAAGCCAACTTGCGTCTCTGATGGTGCATTAGTTAAGGAGGTGAAGCAGGGTATAAGGCGCCTATTACCTAAAGCTTCTGGCTCAGAGTCAGGAGTGATCCCATGCATAATGTTCCGCATAATTTCTCTACATCTGTAATTTAATTGTGCAATTGGGAATTAGTAGCACTTCTTGCATTCCAGTATGGACTTCAATTTGTGTCGTTACCACTATAAAGGAGATTAGGTGTTTATATTTGTGTGCTGCTTTCTGTCACATCCACCTGGATTGTTTACGGTAGCGAGGAATCGTTGCAAGGATGTCAAAAGATGTCCTGTAACTCAATAATTTCGAAAAAACGCACAATTATTGAGAAAGTTATCTCCAAGCTTTGTGACAAAAAGAAGTGTTTTTTTGTAGTATTTGGGAATGTAACTGGAAGATACAGACTTTTCTGACCGACAGCAACAACATGACTAATGTTGAAGCCTTGCTGGAGGTCTGTGATTTTTAAAGGGGACCTATGACATACTTGCTAATCCTCCCGGATTTTCCGGGAGACTCCCGAAATTCAGCGCCTCTCCCGAAAACCTCCCGGGACAATTATTCTCCCGAAAATCTCCCGAAATTCAGGCGGAGCTTGAGGCCACGCCCCCTCCAGCTCCATGCGGACCTGAGTGACGTGTCGACAGCCTGTTTTCACGTCCGCTTTCCCACAATATGAAAAGCGTGCCTGCCCAATCACGTTATAACTGTAGAATGATCAAGGGCGAGTTCTTGGTTTTTTATGTGGGTTTATTGTTAGGCAGTTTCATCATTGTCCTCCCAGCGCGGTAACAACACACAACAACAGCAGTCACGTTTTCGTCTACCGGAAATCAGTTTGTCTGCCGTAAACAGCAATGTTGTGACACTCTTAAACAAGACAATACTGCCATCTAGTGTACATGCATATGTGACAATAACATCTAGGGCTTTTAGAGAGTATACAACTGCGCACACAACAAGGAGACGAAGCAGAATGCATCATCAGAGAGGGTGTTCAGCAGGGTTAGAAAAATAGTGACAAAGAATAGAACAAGGATGGACAATTCAACCCTTAACGCAACAATGAGTAGATGAGTGTTATGTGTGTGTATACGTGTAAATAAATGAACACTGAAATTCAAGTACTCCTCTTATTTATGTATATATATGTATATATATATATATATATATATATATATATATATATATATATATATATATATATATATATATATATATATATATATATATATATATATATTTCTGTGTGGAGTTTGCATGTTCTCCCCGTGACTGCGTGGGTTCCCCCCGGGTACTCCGGCTTCCTCCCACTTCCAAAGACATGCACCTGGGGATAAGTTGATTGGCAACACTAAAATTGGCCCTAGTGTGTGGATGTGAGTGTGAATGTTGTCTGTCTATCTGTGTTGGCCCTGCGATGAGGTGGCGACTTGTCCAGGGTGTACACTGCCTTCCGCCCGATTGTAGCTGAGATAGGCTCCAGCGCCCCCCGCGACCCCAAAAGGGAATAAGCGGTAGAAAATGGATGGAAGGATGGATATATATATATATATATATATATATATATATATATATATATATATATATATATATATATATATATAGCTAGAATTCACTGAAAGTCAAGTATTTCTTATATATATATATATATGAAATACTTGACTTGGTGAATTCTAGCTGTAAATATACTCCTCCCCTCTTAACCACGCCACCGCCCCAACCCTGACCACGCCCCCCCCCACCTCCCGAAATCGGAGTTCTCAAGGTTGGCAAGTATGACCTATGATGACTTTCCTCTTCTCTGACTGACTGTATAAATGTGTTTACAATGTGGGTGCTGGCATGAATATTGTCAGATCATGAGGTGAATGAACGCTGCGTTTTGGAATATTTGTTTTCTTAACAGTGGGCCATTTGTGATGTCACATATTGACATATATGTGTCGTTCTCGTACATGCTGTGTCAGCGTCCTGAGCTTCCAGTTTGTCTTGTCTAATGCCCTCCCACCTACGCTAAAGTCTATAAAATAAATACCATAAAAATTATGCACTATAAGACACTTTTTTTACTACGCTTTGAACCCTGCGGCTTTTTTAACGGTGCAGCTAATTTATGTTTTCCTCTTTGCTAACAGCTAGAGTGTTTTGTATTTAACAAATTGTTTTCACAAAACACAAGCAGAGATATTGAAAAGGTGTGTCAATGTGTGTGCTATGGCGCCATCTTTTGGACGAGTTTGCTCACTGCAGGTGCTGTGAGGTGAACGCCTCCAGTATTTTCTTCTCTTTAGTGCTTTGAACCAGAAGTACAAGTGTCGTTCCATTTTGTAGTCGTCCCTAGCGTTCTACTTATATGGACCGCCTGATTGTGGCGGTCCGCTCCCTGTATGGTCAGTGTCAGAGCTTGGTCCGCATTTCCGGCAGTAAGTCGAACCCATTTCCAGTGAGGGTTGGATTCTGCCAGGGCTGCCCCTTGTCCCCGATACTTTTATCGACAACATTTCTGGGCACTGTCAGGGCGTTGCGGGAATCCGGTTTGGTAGCTGTAGGATTATGTATTTGCTTTTTGCAGATGATGTGGTCCTGATGGCTTCATCTGACCAGGATCTTCAGCACTCACTCGATCGGTTCACAGCTGAGTGTGAAGCAACGGGGATGAAAATCAGCACTTCGAAGTCCGAGTTCATGGTTCTCGCCCGGAAAAGGGTGGAGTGTCATCTCCGGGTTGGGGAGGAGATCCTGCCCCAAGTGGAGGAGTTCAAGTACCTTGTGGTCTTGTTCACAAGTGAGGGAAGAGTGGATCGTGAGATGGACAGGCAGATCTGTGCGGTGTCTGCAGTGATGCAGACCCTGAAGGAAGGAGCTGAGCCGGAAGGCAAAGCTCTTAATTTACCGGTCGATCTATGTTCCCATCCTGACCTATGGTCGAGAGCTTTGGATTATGACCGAAAGGACAAGATCACGGGTACAAGCGGCCAAAATTTGTTTGCTTCGTCGGGTGGCAGGGCTCTCCCTTAGAGATAGGGTAAGAAACTCTGTCATCCGGGAGGAGCTCAAAGTAAAGCCGCTGCTCCTCCACATTGAGAATAGCCAGATGAGGTGGTTCAGGCATCTGGTCAGAGAACGTCACTCTGGGGAGGTCTTTAGAGTGCGTCCAACCGGTAGGAGACCTTGGGGAAGACCCAAGAAACGGTGGAGAGACTATGTCTCCCAACTGGCCTGGGAAAGCCTCGGGAAGAGCTGGACGAAGTGGCTGGGGAGAAGACAGTCTGGGCTTCTCTTCTTAGGCTGCTGCCCCCGCGACCCGACTTCTGATAAGCGGAAGAATGATGAATGGATGGATGGATGTTTTGTCAAGATGGACCACTACCAAACTGTATTAGCTGCTAAACTCCAACGGCAAAAAATGGTGACATTTCAACTTGGTTTGAGGAAACACAAAAGAAGGTAGGATAAAGTATTATATTCATCTATCTATTTTCATTGATAGGCGAGTGAGCAGGTGTTGAAGTTACCACTGAATCTATATACTGTTTAAGGGGCAGTGATGTTTGTCTTCAAGATATATATTTAACAGTGTCCATTTTCAAAAGATACATTCTAAAACTTTCGAAAAGGGGGGAGAAGTAGAGGGTTTCATTTGTATAAGTGAATGCATTTGCAGAGCCAATCAAAAAGTAGGTTATAAAAGTGACCGTGGAGAAAAATGTACACACAGTTTACACCAAAGCATATCCAATACATATTATCTGGATGACAAGGAAGTGGTTTAAATGTAGATTAAAATCATCATAGGACCCCCTTGAAGAAGGTTATGAAACTCACAGCACTCGTGGGGTCAATGTGAGGACGCTCCATGGCAATCGTAATGCAGTTGAGGAAGATGATGACCAACACCACATGGTCGAACATCTTGTGGTGGATGATCTTATTGCACACATCCCGGAACCTGTGAAATAGCGAGATAGATCAATCAGTAATGACACTTAGCAATGTTCCATCACATTGTAAATTGAGCATTTTTTTAATGTAAAATGATATGCACAAACATTATCTACTTATAAATGATAGTTTATCAGGTGTTAGCTTAATTTGGCAAACCAATAAACACAAATTCAGTAGTTTTTCTCAGTCCACAAAAAACAAAAATGTCAAACATTAGTAGAGAAACTAGTTGGTTCCTCTACTGTACTCCTGTACTATACCATAACTCTTTAACGAACCATTGTAGACTAAACAATCGGGATTTATGCTTGACTGGAATTAAAATTAATTCATGGTGAATTGAAAAAACAAAAACAAAACGAAAACAACTCTTATTTTAGTTCCAAACAATACCAAGACAAACAAGAGGTGTATATTATGACACTACTGGAGATTAAACTGCAAATAAATCAGCTTTGATATCGCTGTAAGTGTACACCGAGGTACAACACAGCAAGGCTTAGCTCTGGATTTACAGCTTTATTTTGCAATAGAGACACAATCGTGTCAAGCTCCTAAGTTCCTGTGAGCAGCTGTGTCGTCCGACTGATCATTATTCATACAGCGCACAAACAAGATAGCCTAATACCACTTTGATATCTGCACGGTAGTCATTCTTCACACAGTTTACTGTACTCACAGTTGGAAGAACTAGTGGATTTTTAGATTAATTCCGATAAAAATTAAGTTCAGAAGTAAGTTTCGCTTGCATCATTGGACCTTTTTAAAGGGGCTGAGTCATCTCGGATGATTGTCCTCTTTTCCGACTTATAAATGTTACAATATCGTATTAAACAATGCCAGAGCATCAAATCATAATGTTCATGCATTTGGGGATGAGATTGCACAAAGATTTGGAAGCCTCTGAATGCTGGGTTTTGGAGTATTTTTTAATAGTGGGCCATTTGTGACATCACAGATTAATGGACGTACTTATGTGGTCATTCTGGATATACTGTGTCGGCTCGCCTCCCCCCTTTTGCTGAGCGAGACTGCTGGACCTTTTGTCTATTCCTTCTTGTTTCATGGCCCCCCAGCTGCTCTTTGTCTAAAGAATATAGTAAATACTAGAAAATAAATACCTCCATTTTTATTTGCTCACGACATTGCGAACTTGGATGAGATGCTGAATTCCAATAGAGACAGACGGCCACATTACGACTTGGTTTGAGGAAATGCAAGATAAAGTAGCATACAGTATTATTCTCACCTCACCTTGGCGTGCACAAAATGACACCAACTTGCAACACGCGTTTTTGATTCAGTGCTGTATTGATTGGAGAGTGTACAGGTGTCCTTAATGATGTGACCAGAAAATCTATAAATTGTTAATCAAGTTTATTTTTGACCATAATTGAAAAAAAAAACTTTAGCAGTGTTGGTCTTCAAGATGTATTTAATAGTGTACATTTTAAAAAGATAAATTCAGATACTTTTGGAGAGGGCGGGGCGTAGACGGTTTCTATCGCAATCTGGGAACGCCTCGACATATGAACATCTTTCAAATAGACTCAAAAAACAGGTTTCTAAATGTGACTGTCGAGCAACATTTTCGCAAAATGTTCACTAAAGCACATCAATACATATTTTCTGGACCACAAGGACGAGTTTTAAAAGTAGATTACAATCATCATAGTTCCGCTTTAAGTGGCAATGATAATCTCAACAATACAGGTAGTAGTGCCCAGACCCCTTTGCAGAGATCTAAATTGCGTTCAGTGAAATAGAGGAAATATGTTGAGAACAGCTAATCATTTTTTCAGTGCTATACTAGGGATAAATCAATTTGATGTAAATTTGTTTAGAATTGTGAATGCCGTACGCTGTTATTTTCCCTAGTTACTGAAATTGCAAAGGACCTTTCCTGAGGTCTGTGACTTCTATACGGCTTCTTATTTGCTGCTCCAATAATAGTCTCCATTGAGTTCAGTAGACTTGATGCAGTGTTCTGATCACCTACGACATAGGTGACCATATATACATCCATCCATCAATTTTTTACTGATTGTCCCTTACGGGGTTGCGGGGGTTGCTTGAGCCTATCCCATCTAATGTTAAACATGTATACCAGTGACGTGCGGTCACTAGAGGCAGGTGAGGCCATCATGGAAAGAAATGTAAAAAGATAACAAATTAATTAAATTGTTATATGTATTCAGTGATTATACTATAAAGCTATTTTCCATTTAACTTCACCAGTTTTCGATTATTTTTATTCAAAATCGCTGAATTTTCACATTTGCCGTTCAAATACTGAGAAGAGACGGTGCGGTGATCAGCAGCCAGTTGAGGCAGGTCACTGCGTTGTGCCTCACAATGGATTGCGGACTCGGCTAACTGCTGGCCTGCTGTGCAGTGAGACCGTATTGTTATATGAACTATATTATACATTTCCATAGTTTAGTTAGCTGAGGTATATAATGTACAGTGTATTTTGTCAACAACTGTATGTGTGTAACGTATTTCTTGTGCTGAGCAATCATAAAACTGCTGCGAAGACGCACTGTGTGAGGCTCGCAGTAATCCTGCCTCCTTGTGCCGGTTAATGCACTCCCGCCGCAAAATGCACCCCCAACGGGAGCGCCACACCAACCAAAGCCCTCAACCAAACCCTCCACGTGCAAGACCGAATCCACCCAAAAAAAGTAACTTAACAAGAAGCCAAAAAGTGCAAAAACAACAATGCTCGCGCCAGAGGAGCCGTGAACGACTGCAGGGACACAACATTAGGTACACCTGCAGACTACAGCACGGATTTCATATTTCATTCATTCACAACTCCTCCAACACGAACACCACTGTTCCCGCACTTATAAGTAAAGGTAAGACCATAATAACGTTTTTTAATTAAATGTGCTTTTTTGTGTGCTACAGTTTGTATGTGTAAAGTCAAAGTTTAGTTAAAGTACCAATGATTGTCACACACACTAGGTGTGGTGAAATGTGTCCTCTGCATTTGACCCATCCCTTGATCACCCCCTGGGAGGTGAGGGGAGCAGTGGGCAGCAGCGGTGCCGCGCCCGGGAATAATTTTTGGTGATTTAACCCCCAATTCCAACCCTTGATGCTGAGTGCCAAGCAGGGAAGAATGCTGGTATGAGCTTTTAAACACAACCCGTTAACTGCTCCCAATCAAATGGTGAATTAGATACTCTTTAGGGTTCATATGTTTAAAAATCTGACTGTGATGAAGTCAGTGCCTCACCAGTCATGAACCTCACCGCATGTCACTGATGTATACATATTTCATCCTATTTGTTGACGGACCACTTTTTTTCCCAATCTAATCATGCAACATACACATGTATGTGTATGCAAGGGATGACTCCTGCACTCAAAAGACCCATTCTGTCAGGACTAATCCAATGCACAGCAATATCAGCAAGTTGAGGTGATCCCACATCCGTGAGGAAAGCTGCTGGACTTCACCATCCTACTATGCTGTGGTTCTTTATGCGATTGTGAGCACAGATGGACAACAGCAGTGGTTTACGGGCAGAATAGACGCCATACAGAGACTGTGTCCTCGCCAAACCTTGAGGCCTGCCACTGCTTTCTCTGGTCCCCATCCATACATTTTCTACCGCTTGTCCCTTTCGGGGTCGTGGGGGGTCGCTGGAGTCTATCTCAGCTACAATCGGGCGGAAGGCGGGGTACACCCTGGACAAGTCGCCACCTCATCACATGGCTTTCTCTGGTCTTATTTACCTATGGTGTAACAAACCATCAATTTGTAATATGGGAGAAGTTGGAACCTCTCCTAGGTAATTTAGGGAAGAAAATAAGGGAAGACCACATCCTGGATTGGTTGCTTGTTAATCACAAGAGCCTTTGGTAGCCAACTATGTGGGAGTCAGCGATGGGACCTTACTAAGTATTAATGGGTCAGCTACAGGTACAACAGTATGATGTGCTGCATAAAAAATGCATACCAATTTGGTTAAAGGAGGTAAGGTGTGGCTTATAAACTAATCAAGAACAGCAGCGATAGCATCATGTTCTGAAGTTTGCCTCCAAACTCTTCTAAATCACATTAAATCAACAGTAGAGAACTGAAAATGTGGACTGCATTTGTGTCCCAACAGGACAATTATCCCTAATACAAATCAAAAATAGTTTTGGAATTAATAAAGCAGGCTAGCAATACACTTCTTGAATGGCAATCCCAAAGTATTAACCTAAATCCTGTTGAACATGTGTGGACTATTGTGAAACGCCTATTAGAGTGTAATGAACTTTTCCAATTCTGTCAAAAGAAGTGGTGAAATATCCAGCCAGAATTATGCTACAAGCTTGCTGATGGCAACAGAAAATGATCTGGCCACTTAAGCTAATACTGTAATAGTAACAGTGAATGCAGTTTCTGTGCCTGTATGTATAATTTTGATCCTATATAAGTCATAGAAAATCCCCTAAAAACATATAGCAAGGGTTGGATTCCTGGCTAGGGTTGCGTCAGGAAAGGAATCTGACATAAAAGCTAAGGAAAAACATTCATACGATTGACTCGCTATGATGAACCATGTCAGAAAAAGTAAAAAAAACACAAAATAAACAGATCTTTTTACTTTGGAAAAAGTGATTCTAATAAATCATTAAGATTTAAGATGTATGTGACATTAATGCCCAAACTCCTGTTTGCAATTGTATATACACATGTTTACAGTCAAACCTGTCTATAGCAACAACTCAAAGCAAACAGCCAAAGTGGGCATTATAGTCAGGTTGCCATGACAAACTCACACATTGGGTATTATGGATAAAAGCACAAACATTTCCGATTGTAACAAGTACATCTTAAAAAGAGTAAAAAATTAAATGATAACAACAACTGACCACTGCATTGCATGAATACTCCATACGCTCTCAGCAGCAAGCAGGCAATGCTTATATTTTTACAGGATGCAAAGCTGCAGCACTTTTATATGATTATTTTTACAATTTGATGGGATAGAGCAGGACAGAAAGTATGACACATACAAACCCTGTTTCCATATGAGTTGGGAAATTGTGTTAGATGTAAATATAAACGGAATACAATGATTTGCAAATCATTTTCAACCCCTATTCAATTGAATGCACTACAAAGACAAGATATTTGATGTTCAAATTCATAAACTTTTTTTTTTTTTTGCAAATAATAATGAACTTAGAATTTCATGGCTGCAACACGTGCCAATGTAGTTGGGAAAGGGCATGTTCACCACTGTGTTACATGGCCTTTCCTTTTAACAACACTCAGTAAACGTTTGGGGAACTGAGGAGACACATTTTTTAAGCTTCTCAGGTGGAATTATTTCCCATTCTTGCTTGATGTACAGCTTAAGTTGTTCAACAGTCCGGGGGTCTCCGTTGTGGTATTTTAGGCTTCATAATGCGCCACACATTTTCAATGAGAGACAAGTCTGGACTACAGACAGGCCAGTCTAGTACCCGCACTCTTTTACTATGAAGCCACGTTGATGTAACACGTGGCTTGGCATTGTCTTGCTGAAATAAGCAGGGGCGTCCATGGTAACGTTGCTTGGATGGCAACATATGTTGCTCCAAAACCTGTATGTACCTTTCAGCATTAATGGCGCCTTCACAGATGTGTAAGTTACCCATGTCTTGGGCACTAATACACCCCCATACCATCACAGACTGACTTTTCAACTTTGCGCCTATAACAATCCGGATGGTTCTTTTCCTCTTTGGTCCGGAGGACACGACGTCCACAGTTTCCAAAAACAATTTGAAATGTGGACTCGTCAGACCACAGAACACTTTTCCACTTTGTATCAGTCCATCTTAGATGAGCTCAGGCCCAGCGAAGCCGACGGCGTTTCTGGGTGTTGTTGATAAACGGTTTTCGCCTTGCCTCGGAGAGTTTTAACTTGCACTTACAAATGTAGCAACCAACTGTAGTTACTGACAGTGGGTTTCTGAAGTGTTCCTGAGCCCATGTGGTGATATCCTTTACACACTGATGTCGCTTGTTGATGCAGTACAGCCTGAGGGATCGAAGGTCACGGGCTTAGCTGCTTACGTGCAGTGATTTCTCCAGATTCTCTGAACCCTTTGATGATATTACGGACCGTAGATGGGGAAATCCCTAAATTCCTTGCAATAGCTGGTTGAGAAAGGTTTTTCTTAAACTGTTCAACAATTTGCTCACACATTTGTTGACAAAAAGGTGACCCCCGCCCCATCCTTGTTTGTGAATGACTGACCATTTCATGGAATCTACTTTTATACCCAATCATGGCACCCACCTGTTCCCAATTTGTTCACCTGTGAGATGTTCCAAATAAGTGTTTGATGAGCATTCCTCAACTTTATCAGTATTTATTGACACCTTTCCCAACTTCTTTGTCATGTGTTGCTGGCATAAAATTTTAAAGTTAATCATTATTTGTAAAAAAAAAATGTTTATCAGTTTGAACATCAAATATGTTGTCTTTGTAGCATATTCAACTGAATATGGGTTGAAAATGATTTGCAAATCATTGTATTCCGTTTATATTTACATCCAACACAATTTCCCAACTCATATGGAAACGGGGATTTGTATACACAATAAAAATATTTAATTTTCAGAATAAAATACTTTGTGTTTACTAATAGCTAACTTACCCATGTTAAAAGAAACAAAAAAAAAAAGATACATCCAAGTCAGTCCATCCCCTCTTCTCCTTTTCCAGTCGAATTTATCCCACGTACTGTGTCAGTACGTTTAGGTGTAAGCCCAACTCTATCAACATTATACATCATTACAGCAAATGTTAATACTAGTGGCCGCTATACACAGTAAAAAAAAAAAGTGATGCAAAAAGGCCACTTTTAAGCCGGTGGCCGAAATAAACAAGGTTCATCCAAATACTTTTCAGTGAAGGATACATTTATACAGTTGGCTGCTCACACAGATTTGACTGTATATCATTTGCATATTTGTGATGTATTTTCCCAATTGTTACAGTTTTCTAACACATAAAAACACATACACGCATAAACACATCAAACACACATTTACGCACACAAAAAATATATCTATGTATAATATATATATAAATATAATTATATATAAAAAATATTATCCCTTTAAATTAAAAACAATGTTAGCTTTGGATAAAATGTGCATCATGTACAATTAATTTAGGTAATTTGGGATTGCCTCGAGATACTTTGATCCTTATTACAAACCAATGAATGATTACGCAGCTATTCAAATTACCACATAATGTTGTTTAATACCAGAATGTTATGATGCTGTGTTAGCACCAGAGGCCATTGTGTTACTTGATGCAACCATCAAACCCGATGCCCCTAAACACACTGAAGCTCAAAACGGATTAAAGCCCCAGTTGGGGAGGAGGCGAGAAGACAGAGGATGCGGAGCAGAGAGTGGGAGAGTGCAACAGATTCTGCACGTGACTGCGATAACACGCGGTACTTTGAAAGAGAAACTCCCTTCGCGCCTGCTTAGTCACCCCTGACATGGCAGAAACGCACGGATAAAAGACACTTCTGAAGTAAAAATTTAGAAGGGAATAGAAAATGATGCTGTGCTCTCATTGAAACCAAAAGCATGGGATGAAATCCCCTTCTTGTCAACTGGAGGGCTGAGTTATCCCTTTTCCTTGCATGCATAAGCTATGTGAACACGTTACCCCTTTCTAAAACAGTAACCATGCAGTTTTCTAGGATCAAAATAGCGAATGCAAGTTGGAAACTAGTGAGGTTTTACCTTGACTCTGGAGGAAAGAGGTAGAGCGACCAGGTGTCTCTTTGTCGACACCACTCAGGTTGTTTCCTCTCCAGCCAGTGAAACAATCTAGCAACACGTCCCTTCGGGAAAAGACAACACTTTCATTAGTCACATTTCAAGCCAGTGTTGGTATATTGAGTTAAAATGGGGAAACAACACTGCTTGTGCACCAAAATTATTGATCATACAGCATACAACACATTTGAATTCAGTTTATATGCTATAAAAGATCTTAAATACATATTTTTAGTACTTCTATTGTACTCTTGAAGTACAGAAAGTTAAATTTAATATTTGTATATTTTCGTGGGTGATAATCTGACAGTCTACAGTGCAGTATACAGTATTCTCTGGTCTTGTTACTATGGCATAAACATAAATAATGAATATCCACTCGCACAAATGCACGGAAACAAACCAGATTGGCCTCCTCCTCTGCATTTTCATCTTCAGTATTCTCCTCCAAAGAGACATGTGTAGGGCCCACCAGTGAGGGTGTGCCCTTCCCGTTGCAATCGATATGCTCTGCAGGCCGGAATGTAATCGGTAGAGGCGGTCTGGAACTGTACATGCTGTCTGAGCGGTACAGGTAGGGTACCTGCAAGACAAGGATATGGATGTACAACTAAGAGCAAAAATTGTCATATTGTGGACATTTTTAAGATAATCTTTTGTCTGGAAAAGCAATAATTCTGAGGTTATTGAGGGAACACTCTTAGTTAATGGCTTACTGATTATATAATAAGGCCATGCAGAATAAGGCATTAATAAGTACCGTATTTTTCGGACTATAAGTCGCAGTTTTTTTCATAGTTTGGCCGGGCTCCAGTGCGACTTATATGTGTTTTTTTCCTTTTTTATTATGTATTTTCGGCAGGTGAGACTTATACTCCGGTGCGACTTATACTCCAAAAAATACGGTACATAATAATGACTAATTAAGAGCCAATATGTTACTAATTTGCATGTTAATAAGCTATCAATCAATCAATCATCAATCAATCAATCAATGTTTATTTATATAGCCCTAAATCACAAGCGTCTCAAAGGGCTGCACAAGCCACAACGACATCCGCGGTTCAGCGCCCACATAAGAGCATGGAAAAACTCACAACCCAGTGGGACGTCGATGAGAATGACTATGAGAAACCTTGGAGAGGACCACAAATGTGGGTAACCCCCCCCCCTCTAGGGGAGACCGGGTGCAATGGACGTCGAGTGGGCAACTAATTAATGGTGAATATGTTCCCCATACTAAAGTGTTACCATACATATATATATATATATATATATATATATATATATATATATATATATATATATATATATATATATATATATATATATACTGTAATCATGTTTTGTTGTGTACGGAGCCCCTAAAGGGACATGGAGGGAAAAAACTGTTTTGCGACAGTTTTGCGAGATCTCGCAATACTTTTTGCGAGATGTCGCAGAAGTTTTTCTTTCCTATGTCAGTGAACCGGAAGTAAAACAGACACAGCCATGGTGAACCAGAAATGAAACAGACAACGCGATGGAGGAGCCTACCTATCATCCGTGGGAGAAGTTTATTGATTTCTATTTTAGTATTGGCCTAACATATAAAGACATCAAATGGTATTATGGTCCCACAACAGAGCACAGATGATGGGTAGGCTCCTGCATGCTCCCGCTCCTCCATCGCTGTGTCTGTTTCACTTACGGTTCACCATCGTTGTGTCTGTTTTACTTCCGGTTCACTGACATTGGAAAAAAACATTTTGCGAGATCCATGTCCCTTTATGCGCTCCGTAGATGTGGGGTGTAGAACAAAATAATTTCACCGGCTTTTTTGTGATTGTTGCAAACATGCAGAATCTTGCGTCAGCTTTTCAAAATGTTTTTAGAATTTTTTTGTTTTAACATTGCATTTAATGTTCATTGTTACCGTGGTACACTATATTGTGTGGTCACACAAAGTAATGTATTTATAGTTAGGAGCCTTTATATTTCATTGAACGGTCATGTATGTTTGGAGTTGTATCTAGATTTCCCCACCAGGGAACATTACTGGCTCAGTGACTCAGTTTGCATGTCTCGGCTTCTGTCTGATGGAAGCGAGAGAAGAAAAGTGTATCTGTTGTCCACCTTATCATTTCTGTGTCCTTGACAGAACTATCATCTGTTTACGGGCCTCACATTTTTTGTCTGTTCCATGTTTCATTTGCTGGCATTTTTCCACATGTGAATGTGGTGCAACTGTGGTATTTGCTGGGTTGCGTACGATGTCACATCCGTTTTTCTTCTTCGCGGCTTAATTCACACGATGTTCAAGCAGCTGAAGCGTAACATTTAAACAAGTGAGAGTGAGTGTAGAGTTTGAGTAGAAAATGCCATATTGCTGTTCTGTTCTTGGGTGTACCAGTCGTTCAAATAGAGAGATAGGAAATAGCTTTCATAGAGACCCGAAAGAAGTGGCACATAAAGGTAATAAAGTCAGGAAAAAACATCCTTGTGTTGTAAAATGTTCGTTTAAACATTTGATTTGTTTGATAAACTTTTTGTGATGCATTCAAGTTTATTCCCACTATATTGGTAGTGTTTGAGAGCAGAACTAAACGTAAAGAAAGGACAAGAGATCGCATTGTGTTCTTATGTGGTTAATATGCCTAACCACGACCCATCAGGAGCAAGTGTGAAGTGTCTTGCTCAAGAACACAACAGACGTGACTAGGATGGCGGAAGCCGGCGATCAAATCAGGAACCCTCAGGTTGCTGGCACAGCCGCTCTACCAACCGAGCCACGCCATCCCGTGTTATTCGTTAGCATCAACAAAATATCCTTAATAGTATTAATAAACTAGATGAATAAATCTCTCATAGGCTCAACAGCATATACTGAATCTTGATACTGCTAGCAAAGATGCATGCTAAACAACAGGGACATATACAGTTAAAAAATGAGACAAATATAATTTTTACACCATAAAAACAACTGCAGACATGAACTGTAGATGAGGCAAATCATCGTAGCAAGAAATCAATTGCAAACAAATGTATCCTTTTCCTCATTATCACAGCAGCACGGCACTCGTTATGTCAATCCAATACATTACTTAATGAAGCAAGAATAACAACTTTGTCTTTCACCGATTAATGCTTAATTTGTGGACCCCTCCAGATGTAAAGACATGATGTGCCCCAAATAGTTTCTTCTTTAAATCCTTGTCTTGCTGATGATGAATGGTTTAAATCGTTCAAAAATTACTTTTCTTAAGAGTGAAAAAAACCACACAATCCCATTTTAAATGTTTTTTTTATGATCGCTTACATATTTGCCTCTAAACCTTTCAAAATACGCCCAAATCTGCTCTGATGCAGGTAAATAAACAGTAGCCTAATGGAACTCCAGACTTTCTCCTGAAACCCGGAAGTGTCTCTAGGTCACGTGTTTGCAACCCAGCAATTTTAGTGCCTTTATGTGCTCTTATTTTGAAGGCTTGACTTTACTTGCCACAGAAGGCAGTACGACATCGTTTTCCAATTGTTGCAGAGCAGACCGGACGAGTTTCGTTTACCTGGGGTTGTTAATAAAAGCTTGCATTGTGGAATATGTTTTGCCATCTGGAACCCCTTAATACCACAATATGTCGAGCGCATGCATGGTTTGCAAACAACCATCACCAAAGACTTGGATTGTTTCCCTGGCTTCGAGACTCTCCCGGAGGACAGTGCGGCGAAGACACAACAAATTCCCTTCTTGTCTCTCATGGACACACACCTGTTGTTGTTGACTTTGGACTAGCAACTGCACAACATCAAGGCCGCGGAACAGAGACACGCGGCAGGCTTACACACACATGCATCCACAAAAAATATACGCCACACACACATACCCCACACCCCCCATCCAACGCCCTCGACGCAAATCCCTTAGGGGTGATGGACAGCTAGGCAGCGCCTGAAGAGCTGCAGCCAGCCACCGTAGCCCCCACTCTCTCATCTCTGTTGCAAGTCTCGAGATGTATGTTGTAATATGTATATGTGCTTTGCTATGGAGGTTTTTTCCCACTCCAGAGTGGGCCTCGTCAGGAGCCCAGTCTAGATTGTATTTCTTTACTCATCCTCCCCAATCGTTTACCTATATCCTATCTTTTACGGGACTCCTTGTGGCAAACCATCAACGTTTTGGTTCTGTAACCCTGTACACTGTTTGTTTGTCTAATCTTGAACGAGTTTGTGCTGCAAACAAAGTTTTGTTTTGATTGATTGATTGATACTTTTATTAGTAGATTGCACAGTACAGTACATATTCCGTACAATTGACCACTAAATGGTAACACCTAAATAAGTTTTTCAATGTGTTTAAGTCGGGGTCCACGTTAATCAATTCATGGTAATTTGTTGTACTTGTGCAATGACAGTAAAGACCTACCTACCTTGTTCTCTTTGTATGTTTTACAATTTTTAACGTGGGTTTATATTCCATCAGAGTGCACATAGTTTACATTGGTAAATGAGAGCCAATTTATGGCAGTGCAGAAAAGGAAGTGAGGGCAAATGTGGGCAAGTTGACGTGCACCTTTGAGTGTTGCTCAAGGACAACTTTTATTGGCAAAAAATTACAATGATTGGCCAATAGTTGCTGGGAAGTTGCGGGGATTGAACAAAGTATACATACGTCACAGGGAATGATTGAAATTGCTTGGTTTGGTGCAATCACAAGCATACTTGCCAAACTTGAGACCTCCGATTTCGGGAGGTGGGGGGCGTGGTCGGGGGGCGGGGGCGTGGTTTTGGGCGTGGCTAAGAGGGGAGGAGTATATTTACAGCTAGAATTCACCAAGTCAAGTATTTCATATATATATATATATACAGTATTTTCAGAAGTATTTTCTTATATATATATATATATATACATATATATATATATATATATATATATATATATATATATAGCTAGAATTCACTGAAAGTGAAGTATTTTCTTATATATATATATATATATATATATATATATATATATATATATATATATATATATATATATATATAAGAAATACTTAGATTGATATATATATATATATATATATATATATATATATATATATATATATATATATATATATATATATATATATATATATATCAAGAGACACAGAGCCAGCGCACAGTGCATGTGGATCACATGTTACCATGGCGAGAAAACATGGAGAGACTGCCAGTTATCTAGTCTCCACCAGTTGCAGAAAATGTACCATCAGTACAACTGGACAGTGCTGTTTCAGTTCCATCACCAGGACCATCAGTGAGTCAGACACAAACTAGTCTCATCATTGAACCAGATTCAAGGGCTGCTGAGTTGCCATCATCAGAACCCAGATCACCCACAACAAAAACCCCACCAGCGATCCACAGGTACCCAGAAAGGTTTCGAGTACCACCAAAAAAACTGAATCTCTGAAGACAGTATAAAAATCTGTGTTAAATGTGTACAAATACTGTTTGTATAATTCGCATGTTATTGTTTACAAATGAGGGTTAAGAGTTTAGTACTAAAAAAAAAAAAGAATGTGGCTTAAGTACAGTTTTTTAATTGAGCTGCTGCATTTTTTGGTTGGGTTGTTTATTTGAGTAACTTCTACATTTCTAAAAGGGGAGGAATGTAATAGAGTGATCTATGTTTGTCTGTTGCCATCTCCTGGTGAATGTTTGCTATAGCGTACTGGGTTTACTTTTTGGTTGGCCAACGATGTACGTGGTGTTGCGCACCTCACGTCAAGTGTGTGAGTCTGTTCTGAAGTCTACGGTAAATAGATTTACTTCATCCCCTCGCCTGTTTATTGCCTCCAACTCAATATATTACAACAACATTGCTCCATGCGGACCTGGAGGGGGCGTGGCCTCCGGGTCCGCCTAAATTTCGGGAGATTTTCGGGGGAAAATTTGTCCCGGGAGGTTTTCGGGAGAGGCGCTGAATTTCGGGAGTCTCCCGGAAAATCCGGGAGGGTTGGCAAGTATGATCACAAGATTGCAAAATCCTGATGTGTTTGATTTTTATAATACTACTAATAATAAAAAAACAACTGATATGATATTTAGGTAATTCCAATTCCAGTATTAAGTGATTGAATGTGAAGCATCTACCTGCAGTAGAGCATCAGGGGGTAAATCCATGGAGCGGCGTGTTTCTATCGACTCCATCCTCCGATGACGGGGCCCTCTCTGCGACTGTGTCATGGAGTCTGTCCTGGCTATGGAAGCGTCATCCTCCTCCAGCCCACCTCCTCCCTCTCCTGCGTCCTCACCTTCTTCTGAGCTGGAGCCTCCCTCTTCTGATAGCAGTGACTGCCGCTCCCCTGATTGCCGCTCCTGGCGTTTGAGGGACGGTGCACGACCTAAGCTGTTCCAGCTGGATCTGCGGCTGTTCCTGCCACTACCGGTGCTCCAAGGGGCATAAGGAGATGCACTCCGGGCACTGGTCTTTTTGTGAAAAAAAAAAAAAAAAAAGGTCAAAACTTGGGTGAAAAGTACAATTAAGCTGTGTAAGTTTGTTATAGACCTAACAAAGCTCCATAGGCTTGGTGGGACTAGACATGTATTCACTTGAGGTTTGTGGTTTGATTAATTAACAAGAGCAGATGTAGATTTTAAGACTTGCTCTCTGTAGCACTCAATCCGTCAGTTAATGAATCAGTCAATCATCAGTTTGACAAATACAAAATAAACTGCCATACGAGTGCTGCTAAGATGACATATTCATCACAATCAATCCGTTTTAGTGTCAATTAAAGGTTTCTCTCATAGATCGTTTAGCCTTTCTCTCGTGTTAGCTTGCCGTTTCTGTTACTCGTTTGTTAACATCTTGGTTTGGACCCATGTTTTGAATCAACCAAAACAATACAATTGAAGCAATTTAGATACAAATAAAAACATATATGTTGTTTATTTTTTGCTACTGTGACTTGGGATGGGAATTGAAAACCGTTTTTTGTACAAAACTTGTTCGCTTGCCAATAAAAACGATTCCCTTAACGACGCCATTGGGTGAGAATGACGTCATTATGCAACGTGCGTAGTGACGTCATACATTTTACAAGTAAAGCTTGCAACAGCACGACTTCTAATAATTGCAAAGTTGCTAATTCATCAAGACGAGGAGATACGAGCAATATGCTGTAACAATTGATCACACTGCAAGCAATAACTATAAATGCGTTATTGAACTGCGTCGATCTCATCCCAGCAGCAGTCATCTGGCGTAAATACAACAGGTATTAACTAATACCGCCTGTCATTTTAACGCTATTTCCTGTTAAATGGGAACCGCACCGTTTTTTGGAATTTTGCAAAACGTTCACAATCATTATGAAAGACGACGGATGTTTTTTTTAATGCATTCTAAGGGACGGCGTGGCGCAGTGGGAGAGTGGCCGTGCCTGGTCCCTGGTTCAATCCCCACCTAGTACCAACCTCGTCATGTCCGTTGTGTCCTGAGTAAGACACTTCACCCTTGCTCCTGATGGCTGCTGGTTAGCGCCTTGCATGGCAGCTCCCGCCATCAGTGTGTGAATGTGTGTGTGAATGGGTAAATGTGGAAGTAGTGTCAAAGCGCTTTGAGTACCTTGAAGGTAGAAAAGCGCTATACAAGTACAACCCATTTATCATTTATTTATTTATAAATATTAAATACATTTGATCAAAAGTTTGCTTACAATGGAGCCTATGGAAACCGCTCAATTCTGCCTATAAACAAACACCTCCATTAGGTTTTATATACATTATGTAAGTATATATGTAATGTAGTAATGGGCACATTTATAAAATTTAATATTTACATATTTTGATCATTATAAGCATACGCGGCACATTAATTAAAAAAACGCATCAGGACAATTCTTTTTTTTTTTCTTCATGACTGATCATTATTCACTGCAGACTTTATGAGTGCCAACAAACATAATACAACATCACCTACTGTATAAGGTCTTCTTTCATTAGGATGCCGACTGCTAGGATGTTCATATATTCCCATTTAGATGAAGAATGTCTCACAATCCTCGCGAAAAAAACGGGTCATGGTAGCAAACGTCTTTTCATGTCGATCGCGCCAGTTTGGGAACTAAATGGCTGTTAAAGTGTGGCAACTTGTTGGATTACATTCTCAGCCATGTACTTTTCAGGTAAGAGGCATGATTGATGACCTACACCAAACTTCCAGTGAGCATGGAAGCAAGGCAGCACCAGACCACTCGATGATGTAAAGATAGCAACACACAGTAGTGATCACGGCGCCACTATAAATAGTTTGTCTGCGTTAGCGTTTATAATAACAATAACACTAATAATTGGTTAATATTTAAGTTATGAAATGCAAATGGAGTATCACTGGCACTTATTGGATGGGTTTTTATTGAATTTTATGGGCAAAATAGAGGACTTCCCATTGGCTCTGCTGTAAGCGGACTTTTATTTACAAGTTAGAATGCATTAAAAAAAAATCATCCGTCGTCATGTCTTTGATAATGATTGTGAACAATAGGCAACATTCCAAAAAAGTGGAGCTCTCCTTTAAATTGAAATTAATGCCTTCTCAATTAGATGAGCATGACAAGAGACAGATTCTAACCGGCGCCGAGGTGGGCAGTAAGTACTATTTCCAGTTCATGTCTGCCGCTAGCTTCTCCATTCACCATGGCAGGATGACTAAGTTTCTGGTCAAAAGCTTGCAACCATTTGCCACAGAAGGTGTTCCTGATTTTCAAGAGGTGAATGTTCAGTTTTAGTCTGAGAAAAGTTGCACGCTTTCCTCCAACCACATTTTCACTCTGTCATTTTCATTATACAGGTGAAACTCATGACATTGTAATGTCATGTAAAAGTCCATTCATGTCAGCAATTCAACTTCAAAAGTGAAACTAATAATAAGTCATATTAATTCATTAGTGAGATATGTCAAGCATTTATTTATTTTAATTTTGATGATCACAGCTTACAGTTTTTGAAGACCCCGCTTTTTCGGAGATTTTCAATTCAAGGTTTTCATAAACTGTAAGCCATAATCATGACAATTATATCAAAAGAAGGCTTGAATATTTTGAGCTGCACATTATGAGGCTGACATATATTGCTTTCACCTTGTAAATCTAAACAAATCTTTCTAATTGTTTGAGTTTCACCAGTATACATTCTAGGGAAATACAAAAATTCTTAAAAGTTTTGAAAATATTACCAAATGTTACATCCTTGTGTAATTTCCCCATAAGTTTTATTTTGTTAAATTCTAAAGAAGAATATTCATTTCTTATATTTATTTAAAAAACACATTTGTTTTATGCTTTGTGTATGCCCCTAATACCTTAATGTAGGCTTTCAAGGGCAAGTTACCTCTAAACTAAACAAAATGTATGCTGATCCACTTTTTTATTCTCTTTTTTTCTGAATAAGAATCTATACGGAACCAAATCGTAAGCAGAATCGAAAGTGGAATTGGAACCAGAAAAATCTTATCAATTCCCATTCCTAACTGTAACTGCCTCCAGAGCTTTATTTAATAATCCAAAAGAACATCAGGCACTGATATTAGATAGAAGGGCCTGGCTCACAAGCTTGTAGATCACGATTAATCGGTTTGAGGTCAGGGCTCTGACCAACTCTTTATGCTGTAGGCTTATGCAGGAGCAGAAAAGGGTCTTCCTTAAGCAATTTCTGCACACTTGTAAGGAGAGACATGTTTAAAATGTCATGCTGAAAAAATATATTCTGCATTTTCAAGAACTGACCAAAAAATTACAATGCCACTGGACTTTGAATTACATAAAGACATATACAACTATTGGGAAGATAGATACTAACCATTGACTTGTCACAGGAGCCTGGGTCCATGGAGACACTGCTGCTTCGGCGAGACTCGTAGCCCAGGATGGGGTCACCCCCAACAGGCAATTTAGGTATTGGCATAGGGGTGGCTGCTGTGTGGGTAATTTGAGGAGGAGTCAGGCTGGTCTTTAGATCCACATGACCATTTACAGGCACTATTATAACAAAAAGAAAGAGGGATAAGTAAAATATATAATAATTGTAAAATTCATAGAGAAAAATAAAACAGACATCTTACTTTTGATCGCAAATACAAACATATGAGAATGGATCTCGCTTGGCTACACCCTCAGTTATGTAACACAGTTAATTTGAAAAGTGAAAGCTACTGTATTGAGCCCTATGAATATTTCAGTGGCATATTAATCTTATGGGACATGTGGGAGAGATTATTGTTTGGCAGCCTCACAAATACATGATATGTGGAGGATAATGCAACGTTAATATTTTAAAAGCCTCGATAGAATATGTGCTTCAGCTAAGGTTAGCAGTATTAGCCAGACCATCTGAAGGTTCGGAAGGGAGAGGATACGGTACAAGTGGGAGTTTTACTCCACACTGTTGTGTTCCTATTGGGCTTTTCCGTCTGCAAAAGCAGTAATTGGAGGGCATGGGAGCTGGCGTATGTGAAATTATGGATGAGGCTTCCGTAATGGTTTGATGTTGTGCAAGGGGAAAGCGGCACACGTATTCACTGAGTTGACTTATAAGTCATGACCGATAACAGCAGTCCACAGCAGATGCTCTAATTGGTCTTTGACCTATTATTGTGATCTAAAAAAACATGAATGTTTATTGTTTAACTGACATATTGCAGGGACAAGGGCAAGCAAACAAGCCAGCAGGGCCTTAACTAGGATTTGACAAACACAGGTAAAAAATTAGTGGTCCAAAAGGAGCTTTGAAAGGCTGAAATCATGTGTATTCCAGCACCTTATGAATAATATTACCTCAAGCAACACAATACATTTACAGAATAACAAAAGCTTTCATTGAGGCAGAACTATCAGTGTGATAACATCTAACATCTTTGACAATTAGCATGATCTTGTTACAGTCTACTTTTTTATAATCATGCTGAGGTTTAGCGTAATAAACAATTGAGCATCAATAAAATATACATTTAACAACCTTACTACAATTTAAACTACGGTACGACAAGGATTAGAACCCAAGACCTTCTGCTCTGCACGCCACAAGAGTCAACAAAAGTTAAAGGGGGAAATCGGTCCCCATATTGTCATTAGTGACAGAGCATGACGTGGCCAGGTATACATTTTACCTATATGGAGCGCCTTTTTCATTCAGTAATTTACATTTCAAATGTGCTTCTTCACGCAAAACGGGCCTCCCACAGAGCGCCTGTTTTGCCTCTAGGACGGGGCGGGCTTGATCTCTGTGAGAAGAACCTGGCTGACACGACAACGTTATTGTACCGGCAGCATTTTCACATCAATTCCATTCAGGTGAAACCATTATTAGTTACATCAGTATAATTTATTGTTACCATTATTTTGACAGCACATTTCGAAACGGATGATGTTTAAAATAAAAGTGGGCTTCATTGCATTACCTTGTTGTCTGGAGTTGTGCATGACCAAGGATCGTATACTGAGAGAGGATGATCTATCGCATGGTGATGTACAACACACACAATGTTCCCACAAAGTATATTTGCAGTCAGTCTTATCATCTTGTTTTTGCCACTTAAAATAATACCAAGGGTATGACCTTGGTGTCCTAAGTGGTAGTTATGGCCATGCAAGCCAGCAGTTAAAGTGCAAACACAGATTGCTTAAGATGAGTTCTCGATGATTGTTGTAGTGCTCAGGATCACTATCATCTCAGAACTAATTTGTTATGTCTCTTAAAAACTTGGAATTCATTGGTCACACTAGACAATAATGTATTATTTGCTTATGAATAAAGATGATTTTGATTGCTAATAACCTGGAAATACCTTATTTATTTATATAAATTTAGCACTTTTAGTGATAAGGGCTTTTGCCCATCTGTGGCGTCATCAAAACAAAAATGGCGCGTACCTCCGGTGGCCGTGAAAGGTCATACCAATTCCAAATGCCACAAGACAATATCATTAATTACAACAAAAAAACTTTGAGCTACAGCACAATTGTAAAAGCCACAACAAATAAATATGACACAACACAATAATAGTAGGCCACAACTTAACTTTAGATCACAAAGGACGAAATGGAAGTGACAGCGGAGTAAGTTTGCCGACATACCAGGTTGAGACGGAAGGTTAAAAAATAGTATGAACATAGTATAATAGTATTATTGAAACAGTTAAAACAAAGTTATTTATGACTGAAAAAGTGTTCACAAATTACTTACTTTCCCAACTTTGTTCAATACACTCTCGGCCATTTGGTCAGTGTGTCTTGTCATTTCCACTATGTAATTATGATATTCCGTATTTGTTAAAATGAGAGTAGTAGCAGGTCAAACCACTGCTTATTTAAACTGAAAATATCTGGCCGCACTTAATTTCTTGGGTAAACCTACTGCCAATCCAGCCTGAAGAGATGTTTACACTTTATATTTGATATTAATATCGTATTATCCTTATGTTGAAAAACTACAGCAAAAGTAGCAGGTACATTTACTGTTAAAATGTTGGTTGCTGTACTTTAATTGAAAATGTCTTAAATGTTGAACATGAGAGCAGAAAAGTTTTTCTCTTGTTATTTCAACCTAAAGTGTTGGTTGCTCTGTATTCAAAAATAATGTGAATGCATTGTTTTTTACTTGTCTCCATAATTACTTTATACCTAATAAATTCCCTTACAAGAATTAATGGTAATATAAGAAACTTCCCTGGCAGTGTCCAGTATCCAGTATTTATTTAACAGTCACACTGGTTGAGTTTGCTAAAAACGCACTGAATCGATATCAACTCACTTAAATGTTTCAGTTAGAATCATTGTAAATACAAAATATTGTCTCTGAGTCGTATCGGCAACCACCGATTCTAAATCGAGTCGAATCATTGTTAATTCTAATCAGTTAGCAGGTTAGGTGGGTATGCATTTAAGTTAGGTGTGTTTTGATACCACCCAAACGCGGCACGATCAAGTGACGTCAGATGGCAACTATCAGCGGATGCTATCTTGCTTCAGAGCAACTTTATGGATTATTATATTACTTAAATTTTTCACTTTTTGATAGGATTAATATTGGCCCGTGGATTACTGGATCTCTACGAGGATGGTTAAAGAAGCGTGGTAGCGGCAGTCATGACTTGTGAGTAAAGCGTGTTCTCTTCAAACTGAAACTAACTATTACCAATAATATTCAAATACCAAATACCAAATACCAATAGCTGTATAATTTGTCCAGAATCTTAACGGTATCCCTGGATTGAACCAATTGGGAACCGATACCAAAAAATACCGGTGCTCGGTAAACATCCCTAGTCCTCAGTGCAAGACTAGACGCTATTGTCTTTGGTTTATCACTAGTAATAAGTCATATTTTATCAATTGAATAGCTCACCTGCAGAGGCTGATAATTCTCTGCTGTTAACATCCTCCATACTCCGTGCAACAGAATCAACTTCGGAACCTGGTTTAGAGGAATCACCCTTGAGACAAAAATACACATAAAAAAATAAAAAAACATAAAAAATGAACATTAGTCAGAAATCAGAAGGTTGGTCATTGCCTCCTAGCCCAGATCCCTGCTGAGCATTATCACAGTCAGACACTAGAGGCAACATAACTCTGAACAGGTGCATTTGACCAGATCCCAGACTTCCAAGGAAGAGGAAGAGGAAGTTTGTTCATCAACACAATTCAATCATGCAAAAACAGTAAGAGAAGATTACTGAAAAAAATAAAATTAAAATAAAATACACGTACTGACACATAATGACAGTAACATGCATGAAGGGCAGGGGGGTGTCAAGAGTAAAGAGGTTTATTGTGGTTACAACTCAGCTTGACCTTTGTTAGAACAACAGAAGCATAAATGCCTTTGTTTAAGACAATGCCGATGTCTTCCAAATAATTCACAAGTTCAGCCTTCTACCTTTATGGTAGCAAAGTGAATAATAAAATGCTCCTGTTTTTTTTGGGTTTTTTTAACACCAATGACTTCTAAATCTTCCCAAATGCAAGACTTGTATGTCCTGTTCTGTAGAGTGAGACTTTAAGGTCTCATTTACATGTTATTTTGCATTAAAAGCCTCCTGAGTGCCTTACATTGATTTGCCTGATTTCCCCTGACTGGTGGAGTGTGAGAAAAGTGGGTAAGTAGATAATCGACCACTGGCCAAATCACGTAAAGGGGTACTTAAAACCTTCAGAGCTTTCTCCATTCAGTCATCACAGTATATAGACACACATTGAGCTCTTCTTTGTGGAAGGGACCAAATGGCATGGTGAGGTTAATGATGTTTGGTTGGCTGAAATGAGTTGCTTTTGTGGAATTGTGTTGGGAATAAACATTGACTAGAAAACTGGCCAGTGGGGATATACTGCAAAGTCTCTTGTCATAGACTATAAACAAAGGCATGATTTCCAATAACCACAAGTCATAATGCAACAGAAAAATAACTGCCAAATTAAAATCCCGACTGGAAACTTTTTTTTTAGGTCCACTAACATGTTCACCCGACATTACTTAGTGTCGAGATCTTAGCTGAATAAAGTGACAAAGTATCTAATGGCTGCCAAAGACGACGAACAGTAAGACATATTTTGTGGTGTTTATAATAACTTTATAACTTGTTAAGTAGAAGAGTTATCAACGAATTTGCCACTACTAGCTAACAGTAGGGCTGATTATTTTAATAGTCGAATAGTCAGCGATTAATTGTTCGATTAGTCAACTGGTCAAACGACTATTGCCTAAGATCTGCTGTAAAAGGGATTGATTTGGATGTTGGGTAAGCAACTTGATCTCTAACTCATTTTTAAAATGTATAATATTACATTTCATTTGTAAAAACACAACCAAAAATTACTGACACATTTTATTACATGAAGTTTACTGTATAACCACAGTGAAAAATATATAAATAGACCGCAAGATGCAAGTGCAAGATGTCCTGTGAACATGACATTCAGTGCAAAACATATTTGTATTTACCTGCAATTATCTACCTAAAGGTGTACAAGTGTAAACATTAACATTCCTGGTGGTTTATCACTTAAAATTTTATCAAAAGGCTCATCGACAAAAACACATTTTTGTCGATTTTTTAGTTTAATTTTAAATCGATGTCGAATAATCGTTGCAGCCTTAGTACCCAGATGAGCTAGCAACGAGTCTAACTTATTATTTTTGCTTTCGGGTAGTCTGCATACCTTGCAGCATTGTTCTGCTTCTCACAGGGTCAGTACCAGAACTATGTCAGCTAACACACTGTATGATCACTTCACTATATTACTAGAAGGACAATAAGAACACGGATAATGTTTCTCTTTCTTGCCTGTTTAGGTTCTACCACTTTAAACAAAAATATGTTCAGAAATGTCGACCCTGTTTTAGATGGAAACCAACAAATGTGTCTTCAGTGTATTTCTTGCTCAAAAGCTACTTGCTGAAGCTCTATAATTCAAACTGTGTAAAAACACAATGCTGTTTTAGCATATATCAAGGACATTTGCAGCTAAATATGATTGTATTAAATGCCAAGATTTCCCAGGCGAAGGTAGGAATCGCAATAAACTGAAGTGGTCTCTGCACACTATCAGTTTTAGTGTTTTGAGAGACCATATTTTGTGAGCACAAATGGTGCAGTTTTTTTTTTTTTTTTTAAAACAATCTAACTTTTTCCTCAATGGTCTTTAGAGTTTTGCAGATATGCATCTTTTAAAAGAAGTGAACTATCATTGTCCTTATTGAGCATTCACCATAACATATTCAGTTGCATAGCGTTGGACATTCTGGGAACAAATATTCCAACTGAAGGGAGCCTAATCAGATGAATAAACTTGATTTATTACTAAGGGAATATTATCGCACGGCTGAGGTCAAATAAGCGAGTAACAGGGTGGACATGATGTTGGTTTGGAGCAAATGCATGGGGGTGATAGTCTTGAGGGAAATCCTTGGTGATGAAATCGCTGGGATGTTTAGACAGCTTGTGTACACTCTCCCACCGCAATTTAGGCACGGCGGCAAGAGCAGGAGATAGGCCAGACCAGACCGTCTGCAGATAGCCTGACATTAATAGACACTAACGGCTCACCCCATGATCTCAATTACCTGGCCTCCAAAAAGGGGTCTACGCGGCAGAAAGATGTTGATAGAAGGAAGTAGATTAATTGTTTGCATGCTCCCCAAAACAAGTTTCTTACGCAGTTGCATTGTCAAACTTAGCAGTCAAAAACAAAGTAGTAGCAAGAAAAGATTTTAACTCGGACATACATTTAACTGATATCCCACTTTGAAATATGCTTTGGCCAAACAAATCCTGTATTGTAAGGTTTTGGTAGATTATTGAAATTCATGACTAGAAATGTTTTTCTTGTATTTTACCAATTGATATACTGTATGTTCCCATTTGGTCTCAAACACCTGCCCTTGTGCCTTGCTTGAGAAAAGTGTCTTTTCTGAAGGAGCCCATTTTGTTTCTTCATTGTGAAGTGAGGTGAATTATATTTATATAGCGCTTTTTCTCTAGTGACTCCAAGCGCTTTTACATAGTGACACCCAATATCTAAGTTACATTTAAACCAGTGTGGGTGGCACTGGGAGCAGGTGGGTAAAGTGTCTTGCCCAAGGACCCAACGGCAGTGACTAGGATGGCGGAAGCAGGGATCGAACCTGGAACCCTCAAGTTGCTGGCACGGCCACTCTACCAACCGAGCTATACCGCCCCTCATTAATTTATCAATAAACATTACTCTCCAAAATATGATGTGGTATCTGACGGGGCATATCATTTAGTTATTGTGAACCACCCCTTCTCTTCTTCTAATATGGTGCTGAGCCTACACTACGTCTCTGAACATCAGACACACAGGTAATAACAATGTTTGTGAAATCCCCTGACATTATTTGGTGCTAAATTAATCTCAACATTAGCGCTGCTGCAATCATTACGACTCTACTGGTTTAGCGTTTCCAAAACAAACTAGAAAGACTCAAAGCATTGTACAACTGTTTACAGATGTTTGTCATGTTTAATGAAGGGAGAGATGGCAACATTTGCATTTCCATATACAGTGCGGCAATTTTCTTAGGGAAATGGGAACAATTTGGGGTTTTTCATTTTCATCACAAATACAGTCAGCAAAAAAAACCTAAATCATGCCCATATCCGAGCTCAAAACCACGTCCTATGCTCTACTGTTAAGCATCATAACCACAGAGCTATCCAATCGGATTATCCAATTAATCACGATTCTTATTTGAAACGATTCTTAATCGATTAAAAAAAAAGGAACACATATGATTTTTTTTTCATCTGTACTGTCCAGCCACTCAGGCAAATCATATTGTTAAGGTGGATGCCCATATCTGCTGTCGAGATTTACTTAAGAAAATATAAATGTTGAATACTTTGTTTAATACTTTATTTGTACTTGACTTTATTTAATGTTTGGGTATAATTTTACTAAACAAAACCAGTTTTTATTTTAAATAATATAGAAATGTATCAGAGCTGTTTATCTATTTTATGGAGGAATGTAGTTACCGGTAATCATAGAACTGGCACCCAATGTTATTGAAAAAAAAAAGTATGGATTTTGAATCCAGAATCAAATCTGAATTGAATCATTAACCCTAAGAATTGAATCGAATCGTGTGGTGCCCTAAGATTCACACAGCCCAACTATTGATATGTCTTAAGTTGAGCATTCTTGTAAAGTATATATAAAGTTGTATATTATTAATGTGGTAGGGTTTTTTGCTGTAACTGTCATAAAACAATGACAAAACCCACATTTATTTTGTATTCATTTTGAGATGTGTTTGTTTGTATTTGTTACTATATAGGTTGAAAATATCCTTCTATGATTCTTATCATAGCAATACATTTATGAAAAGTTTTCTCGATGGATCCCCTTTTTTCTGGCCTGGGCACCTACTCTCCAAAATCTCGACTATAGTAATTATTTCTATGAAAACGGCATTCAAACCAAGGTTAGAGTTCCCCGCTTTGTTTACTCAAAATTAGGTATAGTATAACCATGATTAAAACAAATATTTTAAAAGGGTTTTTTTTAGATTAAATATTATTTTATATATTAAATAGGTATAGGTATTAAATAGGTATATCAGTTATCCTCATGCTTATTATCCTTAAGCTCATTACATGGCATTATGTTGTACCTAATGCTGTGGCAGGTACTGGCACATTAAAACACTAAAGCCAGCAGAATCATCACTTTAAGCTACAATGTATATAAACAGGATGAGAATAAACAGCATATCAAATCTTGAAAACTTTCAAGAGTGGACATAAAATGATTACTGTATGGTTTGATTTTTGACCAACCTGACTGGACTCTTGTTTAAAGGCTTGTGTCATGCAAACAGCGCTGATCTTCACCACATCAATGATTCGCTCTCAGCCTTAAGACTGGCTGGATTTATCTAGCTGTGCTGGAGTTTCCCAGTAAGCTGGTACCCTCTCTCCTCATGACTAAGTCCTTACCTCCAGCATGATAAAACAACAGTCTAAAAGAGAGATTGTTGTTGTTGCAGTGGAAAGAAAAGGAGCACAGTGGAGGTCTGGTGAAAGGTAAGCAATCAACCTCGGTTTTAATGCTGTTTTAAAGAGTTTGAAAATAATATTCTAAAAACGCATGCACATTGTAAAGTAATGCAATTGTTTTAGCACTCAGTTGTTGCTCTCAAAGCCACTCAGAGCAATCATTCACTGCCTTGGTTAGATCTAACAGCAGGGACAGCATGCGGGAAGCCAAGGGTGGATTACTTTGAGATGTCACATGTCTTCTGGCCAGCAGCCATATTGGAGGTCATCTGTTTTTTGGCACACACTACTTGCATTTTTTATGCTGCAATTGATTGTTTCAGAGTCCCCTTAAAATGCACCAGACTGATATATGGTCCCATTTAATTTATACAATTGAAGTCAAGTGAATAGTAGTTTCTTTGTGGCTTGTACAGCCCTTTGAGACATCTGTGATTAAGGGCTATATAAGTAAACTTTAATTGATTGATTAAATATTACTCAGCTATAATGAAAAAGTACATTTGCTCACGTTGTTATTCAAAGTCTTGTAGTGCTACTACCGTAGTTTATTTTGAACATGCTACAAAGTCATCAGAATACGTATCTTGTTTGCAGTTTAAAATACATGTCCGACAGGGAGTAGGAAGAATCAAAAGTATATGTACTTAAGTAGCCCTTCTTCATATGATAGCAATTACTAATACGTTACTTCACTTCCTGTGCTTTGCTCAAAACTAGAATAGGAACATCCGGCCCCAGACTAAAGTCACTTCTGGTGTCCTGCAATACTGTTGTATATCTCTACTGCAGGACTATTCAACTAAATTGTTTTGGGGGCCACAATTCCAGAAAGCTAAAGCCTGGGGGGGGGCATACTTCTCCTTTTTAGTCTTCTGTACCTGAGAACCGCAGTCCTCTAAACATTAAATTTTTGGTCTTTTTGTTTTGTCAAAAACTCTGGGGAAAAATGCCTTTA
This sequence comes from Nerophis lumbriciformis, assembly GCF_033978685.3. Classification (NCBI taxonomy): domain Eukaryota; kingdom Metazoa; phylum Chordata; class Actinopteri; order Syngnathiformes; family Syngnathidae; genus Nerophis; species Nerophis lumbriciformis. Next base: position 15,713,808 of record NC_084558.2, on the reverse strand, counting down.
GACTTAGAGACTTAGATTTCATTTTATTGTCATTCAAATTTGAACTTTACAGTACAGATAAGAACAACATTTCGTTGCATTAGCTCGTTGTAGTGCAGGATAAAAGAGCAATTAGGTGCAGATATAAATGAATATATTACTGCACAGATAAATATATTGCACTTTTGCATATGCATCCATGTTTATAGATGTATGTTATATTGTCTTTATATTCCAGCAAGTTAATTATAGCAATTTTTGGGGGGAATTGAGGGGATTATTATGATGCTTTCAAAAGTCTTATGGCCTGAGGGAAGAAGCTGTTATAGAACCCTGAGGTTCTGCTACGGAGGCTGCGGAACCTCTTTCTAGAGTCCAGCAGTGGGAGTGTAAACAAACCTTTACGGTAAAAAGCTCTATCGCCAGAATTTTACTCTACACTTTCCGGGGGGTTTTACACTGAATGAACTGAAAAACCGTATCACTGTTATTTTTACAGTACAATTCTGGCGATTGAGCTGCCAGTTTATTGTAAAATCTACAGTTTTTGCAGCGTATACAACGGGAATGTACTGCAGGTTTTTAGAAACTTCTGCACAAAAAGGTAGTCGAAAATCATTTATTTGTCAGTGTGCTCATGTTTTTAGGAATCTGCTGCAAAAATGTTAGTCCTTCACAAGTTTTTTTAACTGAACACGGTCTGGTGTCATTCACGCACCTGATTTAGTTTATGGGTCGCCAGTTGAATGGCTCCGCTGTACTGTATAATACTGGTGGCAGTACACCTCACATGCATTCTGTTAACAAAAAATATTTTTTTGCAGAATTATGGGGAATTAGTTTGTATGACTTGACGTATTATTATTGTTATTATTATTAAAAACAGTACTTAGGCAATTAATCAATTATTCAGCCCCATTTGCATTTTATCTGGTAATTGCTATGTTTGCTGTCATGCAAATGTTTCATTTGCATGCCACCTCTGTAACAGCATTTCTCAACATTGGCAAACAATTCCTGTTCTTTCCTATAACATAATTACCTCACATGATTTCAGTCGCCTAATAGCATCAGCAGCAGCTGTTCTAATCGCTTGATCTTCATACTGCAGAGTTTATTTTTCGAGGATATGAGTATTTTCTGCAGTGGACCATCAGGCTGTGGTTTTTGAAAGACATATGACAGAGCTCCAAAGTCTCAGTGGGGAAAGATGGAGGGAAAAGTAAAAAGGGAAGGATCGAGGGGAGGGCTGTTAGTAGAATAAGTGCAGGGAAAAGGGCGGAGCTGCCGTGCTTTACCGTACATACCCCCGTGTCTACAGGCAGCTGAATTAGACTCGGTTGGGCATGCAAATCCTCCCGCTTGGTCACTTCCTGCAGTGGAAGTGTTTGGTGCAGCCGGACAGAGGAAAAAAGCATAGAAGTGAGAGGCACCAAGAGCAGATGCAAAAGTTCAAGGTCACATTCTGAGGTCACCATGCAACATGTCACAGCCAATTCCCTGTCCCAGTGCATGGTAGCCAGTATCAGCTGCACTCCAAGATCATCAGCAGCTTCAGTAACAGGAGCGCAACAAGGTCAGCGAGTCAAACTGACAAACGCAGGCATATTTTTTTTGTATTTATTCTGAAAACCAACCACGGCGTGTAATCCTTACAAACAAAATATGAGGTTAGTGACTTTGCAGCAGAGCATTGTTCAGTACATGCTCAGTACACATGCAGGTTTCAAGTAGATGCGCTTGCACGTGTACAATTTGGGAGATCCCCGCTATTCGCTACGTGGCGTAATTCCTACATGGCGAAAAAAACACAAACAACATGCCTCTTTTTTGACACAATAAACCATACACACACGAAAGTTAATAAACAGACAACATGGGCTAGTGGAAAACTCCCACCCAAATTTCCCCTCATCCATCCATCGATCCATTTTCTACCATTTGTCCCTTTTGGGGTCACGGGGGGTGCTGGAGCCTATATCAGCTGCATTCAGACAGAAGGCGGGGTACACCCTGGACAAGTCGCCACCTCATCGCAGGGCCAACACAGATAGACAAACAACATTCACACTCACATTCACACCCATCCATCCATTTTCTACCGCTTGTTCCTTTAGGGATCGCGAGGGGTGCTGGAGCCTATCTCAGCTGCATTCGGGCGGTAGGCGGGGTACACCCTGGACAAGTCGCCACCTCATCGCAGCTCACATTCACAAACTAGGACCAATTTAGTGTTGCCAATCAACCTATCCCCAGGTGAATGTTTTTGGAGGTGGGAGGAAGCCGTAGTACACGGAGGGAACCCACGCAGTCACAGGGAGAACATGCAAACTCCACACAGAAAGATCCCGAGCCCGGGGATCGAAGCTGGGACCTTCGTATTGTGAGGAAACGATCATTTAGTTGCTAAAACTATGACAAACCAGATGGATTTATCATCATCTCAGCAGCCTTCGGAAGAAATATGCAGTTAACATGTTTTGTAAGGGCAACTTAACTCAATGAAAACATTAAATATAGCAACAGATATCATGTGTAGTTAACCACACTTATTCATTTTGTCAGGTAAAACATAGCGGTTCCCAAAAATCGGCAAATTACTTGCAGTAATGAGGTCAGAGGAGGGCACATGAATGTGACGTCATCATGTAAAATGTAATGAAATTAGGGCTGCAACAACTAATCGATTAAATCGATTAAAATTGATTATAAAAATAGTTGGCGATTAATTTAGTCATCGATTCGTTGGATCTATGCTATGCCCATGCGCTGAGGAAACGTTGTTTTTTTTTAACCTTTATTTATAAACTGCAACATTTACAAACAGCTGAGAAACAATAATCAAAATAATAGGGGTGTAACGGTACGTGTATTTGTATCGAACCGTTTCGGTACGGGGGTTTCGTTTCGGTGCAGAAGTGTACCGAACGAGCTTCCACACGGACATATTAAGTAACGTACTGCACGTTGTGTAAACAATACTCAAAATGCCGGACATTTGAGGCATTTAAGAAACTCCGCCCTGACAGCCCCGCAAAAGAGGACATGTCCGGTGAAAAGAGGACGTATAGTCAGTCTATCCTCGCCTGTTAGCTGCTAGCATGCTAGCAAAAGAGGACTAGCAGCGATCGGTTTCACGTCCGGTGAAACCGATCGGAGTTTCTTAAATGCCTCAAATGTTCGGCATTTTGAGTTAGGGTTGTATGTTGTATTTTCAATGTACGTTCAGGGTTAAGAAGGTTAAAAACACAACAAATTGTGCATGCAGCAGCATTGGTGAGGGAGGGGCAGAGACAGAGAGAGCGAGGGAGTTATGATAAACACCCATGTGTCGTCAGGCTCTGCTTTGTATCGATAGATTTATCAGATTCAATTTTTTATTATCTGTTATGTCCCTCCATCAGTGTGTGAATGTGTGTGTGAATGGGTAAATGTGGAAGTAGTGTCAAAGCGCTTTGAGTACCTTGAAGGTAGAAAAGCGCTATACAAGTACAACCCATAGCAGGGGTGTCAAAAGTGTGCATTTTTGTAAAATGTTCCTTGTTTTATTTGGCAAGTTGAAAGAACATGGCGTCAGTATGCTGTTTTTTTTCAATAAAATACTGGAAAGGATAGAAATGTAGTTTGTCTCTTGTATCCGATTATTAATCGATTAATTACAGTAATAATCAACAGATTAATCGATTATCAAATTAATTGTTAGTTGCAGCCCTAAATGAAATAGTCTAATAAAAGAGCAAAACAAAGGTTATCCATATGTTCATTATTCGTATTAACATTTAATCTTTTTTCTCATTACAAAAAAAAACAAGCCTGATCAATTCGGCAAAAATGTTCAATTCATTTTAATTGGTCATGATTATCATCCCATGCTTGTATAGAAAACAATTCCTTCCCCCCAAAAAAACTCTTACACTTACACAATTCAGAGGAATTACTATATTGGCCTTAAAAAAAACAGAAATCCGGGAAAAAAAACGGACAATCACACCCTTAATGCTGGAATGTCGTATTCATATTTTATCATTAACACACAGGAAGCCTGTAGAGAACTAATATATATATTAGAGATTTAGGAAATGTGCAGAATGGGTAGTGAGATATGCAATAAAGCATTTATGGTCAAAGAAACATCTGTTCAAGGATGGAGGACAATAATGTGACAGAGTGGGAGGAACATCTGTGTCACACAAAATATGCTATTTTTACATCATCATCATCATGTCTGTGTCTTAATCCCAGAACAGTTGTCTCACATCATTCAAGGGCTCGTTTCCTAGCAACCCCAACAAGAAAGAGGAAAGTTTGTCAGATTAAAAATAAACTTTCAAAGAGGGACGCAAAGTTGGGAAAAAAGGATGTGGAACATACAAGACATCTCTGTGAGGATGCAGAGGAGCAGTGGGAAGCGCATAGAAGACAAGTTAATAGATCTACATTCACTTCTGTTATGTGCCTCCATTCAGTCATCTTTATAGTCCTATCTGCACAGCAGATGTATCAAATGGTGTAAGTAGAAGCACATTACAATACATCAGTAGACTGCTTGCTTTACCTTTTCTAATATTTGACTAATACGCAAACAAAGGAAACTCTGTTCCTGTTCATCAGCAGCAAAGATAAAATGTCATGTGTTCAACCCCCTGAAGCTTCGACCGATATCGTCAAGTCAATAGTGCCATCCCTCCATAGAAAGTGACCACTGGTGGACAAGACGAAAAATGTCATCTGGACCTTGAGCCAGAAATTTCACTTACTGTTATGACACAAAACAAGTGGTACACTTGCCTGTGTCCTGGCTGCTAAGTACAATATGGCTAAGGTGACCAATACCATCAGAAAAGAAAATCAAAATAAATAGTGAGCAGGTTTTTGTCTTTATCTGAAGAGATGCATCTCGCGCACACAGTAACCTACTTCCCTAATCACATCCATCACACATCTTTGAAGGGTACATTAAAAAAATATATTTATATTTAAGTTTGAATATGTAGCTGTTACCGGTAAATATATATGGATAGGAAACTTTCACATTTAAATCGATAGGGTGATAATTCCCAGTACCTGGGAATCGATACCGGTACCAATTTACAGTACTTTTGTGTGGGTTGATGTGTTAATTACTAGATATGTCTGATAATGGCTTTTTGCCGATATCCGATATTCCGATATATACAGTCGTGGGATTAACACATTATTATGCCTAATTTGGACAACCAGGTATCGTGAAGATACGGTACTTTTAAAAAAAATATATAAAATAAAATAAGATAAATAAATTAAAAACATTTTCTTGAATAAAAAAGAAAGTAAAACAATATAAAAACAGTTACATTGAAACTAGTAATTAATGAAAATTAGTAAACTTAACTGTTAAAGGTTAGTACTATTAGTGGACCAGCAGCACACACAATCATGTGTGCTTACTGATTGTATCCCTTGCAGACTGTATTGATATATATTGACATATAATGTAGGAACCAGAATATTAATAACAGAAAGAAACAACCCTTTTGTGTGAATGAGTGTAAATGAGTGTAAATGGGGGAGAGAGGTTTTTTGTGTTGGTGCACTAATTGTAAGTGTATCTTGTGTTTTTTATGTTCCATCCATCCATCCATCTTCTTCCGCTTATCCGAGGTCGGGTCGCGGGGGCAGCAGCTTAAGCAGGGAAGCCCAGACTTCCCTCTCCCCAGCCACTTCGTCCAGCTCCTCCCGGGGGATCCCGAGGCGTTCCCAGGCCAGCCGGGAGAGATAGTCTTCCCAGCGTGTCCTGGGTCTTCCCCGTGGCCTCCTACCGGTCGGACGTGCCCGAAACACCTTCCTAGGGAGGCGTTCGGGTGGCATCCTGACCAGATGCCCGAACCACCTCATCTGGCTCCTCTCGATGTTATGTTATGTTGATTTAATAAAAAAAAAAAATTAAAAAAACAACAACAAAAAAACCGATACCGATAATAAAAAAACCGATACCGATAATTTCCGATATTACATTTTAACGCATTTGTCGGCCGATAATATCGGCAGACCAATATTATCGGACATCTCTATTAACTACTGTTCATTTGTTGGGTAATAGCATCTAAATTTTTCAATACAATTAAGAATGTGTTGATAATAACTGTGCTGTCCATCTTCATCTGCTATATTTTCTTTTCTTACACTTCCGAGTCTCATTTGCAAGTATTATAGAAGAGACTTTGCAAGCAGTTGCAATTCTAAGGCGCTAGATGCAGGAGAGTATAAACTACGGTGTGTTGCCTAGCTAGGAACTACCATATTTACCGGACCATGGGGCACACCGGATTAAAAGGCGCACTGCCGATGAGCAGGTCGGTCCAGGTCTATTTTCATAAAAAAGGCACACCGGAATATAAGGCGCAATAAAGGTGTCACACTATGATTTTTTTCAACATTTAAAACACTTCTTTGTGGTCTACATAATATGTAATGGTTGTTCTTTGGTCAAAATGTTGCATAGATTATGTTTTACAGATCATCTTCAAGTCCTTTTCTGACCTTCTCTTCAGGATGCACCTTTTGTGGCTGGTCTTATTTACATGGCTCCACTTTGACAGCGTCTTCTCCCCATCATTTTGTTGTAGTTTTTAGCACTTCCATAGCGAGTCTACTGACGGACATACGTTTGAACTTTACGCTATTTTGTATTAGAAATGGCAACAACAGAGTACAAATGCCCCACATCGAGAGGATAGAGAAAAAAGAAGCTTATTGACTACGGTGTCAGCGCGGACTACAATGGCGGACGCGCACACATTTTGGAGAATTATGCAGATCCCAAATACACATCAGTTTGTACCAATAGTTTGTATTCGGACACGTGACTTTTGAATGGACGTGAACGCAGTGGTGGGCCACCAAACCAAGAAAACATAGTGCAAACTATCTGAGTACGCAAGGGGCTTAGATCTTACCACTAAAAGTAAATACGAGTAAAAAAATGCAAACTATGCAATATATACATATCAAAATAAGATTTGTCGAGTGATCTCAAGAATTAATTGTCGGTGGAGTTCCCAAACATATTGAACTATCTTGATCTCCAAACATCATCCTACACGACAAAACTGATGAAAACTTGGAAAAGCATGGAGGTCTACAACTTCTTTGTGTGTGACTCGGTCAAGGAAATTGGTATCAAGACTCTCCTGGATAAATATGCATTGTTTTTGCTCGGGTAAGGCTGCATTTCATGATTTCAATTTGTGTCATGCCTGTGGCCTGCCCTTGCTGTTGCACGTACAGTTTACGAGTAGCGTGTTTTTCCGTCCTTATCAAAATATAACTAAAGATGTCAACATCGTGTATGTGCTGAAAGCTTCAGTTATGATTGCTGTCTTTGGTAAAAGCTTAAATATTTTAGGTTTTGCTCAGATTTGCTTTCTTTTATTTAGATTCGCAGAGTTGAAGCTTCACTTAACACTCATAGCAAACATGTGTTTTGAGAAATACAAATATTAAGATAAATACTTCAATGGGAAGTACTAAACCTTAAAAGCATTTCAAACAAACCTTTAATGAAGTGATCACAAAAAACGTTCTTCGACTGGGGTGCGTGTCCCGATTCTCGTTTTTTTTTTTATTACCTCTCAAGGAAGTCTGAAGAAACATTTATCCTTTTTGCGATTTGAGTAGCTCGAACAGCCTAAAACAACGCAAGCACTGGTAATTTTTTCTTCGAGAAAGGCACAATGGCCCACCACTTCGAGCTTATAATAGTTAACAAACCGGACGTGACGTCAGGTGAATATAACCTATAGGTAAGAAAATGTGGTTTTGCATAATATTGCAAAAAAAACAAATCTGATATGTCTCCTAGAGTAGGTGCCAATTTGGGATCCTTCCATAATAATACCCCTATGTTGAAGTACAGTACGTCTGACTATGGTAGCCATAATGCGCCGATAATCCATTAAACGGTGCAGTTTTGTAGCTTATCAAAGTCGTATTAAAACATTTTGACAAATTGCGCCATGTGTAATGTAGTATATTCTCAGTTAAAAACATCAACGTTTTGGGCTTGCTTTGCCAACATCATTTATTAAACAGGTGTCAACTTGAAATCAACACATATCTCTTATGTGTGACTGCCATCTACTGGTCACACTTACACATTACACCTTGTAACAAAAACAATGCCACAAGGTCGGTAAACACTACCAGAATTAATATGTGCATTAGGTGCACCGATTTTGAAGGCGCACTGTCGATTTTTGAGAAAATTAAAGGATTTTAAGTGCGCCTTACAGTCCGAAAAATATGGTAGTCTTTGCCATGAAGCTGGATGTGCCAGTCTAGTCTTTCGTGGCCCCCTACAAAGTGTTTATACTACACTAATTACACTCCAGCTGTTTGATTGTAGCACACATCTAAGTAGTTTTGTTTTCCAAATTTGGAGGTGTTGAATCGCCATGTCAAATCGTTAATCAGTAACATGTATATGGCAAATCCAATGTAAATTAGCATGAAGCTAGCACATTTTTAAAAAGTTGAGCCTTACTTTACGTCTGAGCGTTTTCTACTTGCTTTGCTGGCATTGAAAATTGCAACATTACTTAGAGGCAGTTTGGCTGAGTGCTTCTTGAGTGCTTGTTTACCCTCCAAGTGCTTGAGCCAATGTTTAGTCTGCGATCGGACATGACGTCACAACAAAAGTATCGCATTGGGGTAGGGTTTCATTTTACATGAAACGATAAAAGATGGTACCGAGGGAATTTGGTCGGTGCCCATAAAAGTACTATGTATTGTAGAGCACAAATTTGGATTTTTTTTCTATAACAACAATAGCGAATAATAAAATAAGCTAAACTTAGATAATGGCAAATTTGTACTTAAAAAAGTCAGGAAAATAAAATGTGATGATCAGTCATATGACCCACTGTGGAGAGTGCAACACAAGGTAAGGTGGACAGTATTCATGAATGTGTTTTTGTCTGTGTATAAAAAAAAAAATGTATATACCGTATTTTTCGGATTATAAGTTGCAGTTTTTTTCATAGTTTGGCCGGGGGTGCGACTTATATTCAGGAGAGGTGTGAAATTATTAACACATTAATTACTTAAAATATCAAATAGTATTATTTAGCTCATTCACGTAAGAGACTAGACGTATAAGATTTCATGGGATTTAGCGATTAGGAGTGACAGATTGTTTGGTAAACGTATAGCATGTTCTATATGTTATAGTTATTTGAATGACACTTACCATAATATGTTACGTTAACATACCAGGCACGTTCTCAGTTGGTTATTTATGCGTCATGTAACGTACACTTATTCAGCCTGTTGTTCACTATTCTTTATTTATTTTAAATTGCCTTTCAAATGTTTATTCTTGGTGTTGGGTTTTATCAAATAAATTTCCCCAAAAAATGCGACTTATACTCCAGTGCGACTTATATATGTTTTTTCCTTCTTTATTATGCATTTTCAGCAGGTGCGACTTATACTCCGGTGCGATTTATACTCCAAAAAATACGGTTATTGTAAAATAGATTTTGTTTGACAAATAAAATATCAAAAACATTTGTCTTTGTTGTGCTGCTGTAAAGAAACATTGTTAGGGCATCAAATCAAATGAAAGGACAATCAATTAATTATTTAGAGTAAGATGAAGAAACTCATACGAGTGATTTTTACACATCTCTTCACGGTCACTTTTGAATGAGTCATTTATTTGTGAAAAAGCCTCACTTTACCTCGGTTTGGAAACCTTCAACCAAGATGGCCACCAGCAGGTTGAATAGAACGTAGTTGCCGAAGGTCATGAGGGCAATGAAGTAGAGAGCTGCGACAGGGGATGTGGACGCCATGCCGTTATATAATACCTTGTTCCAGTCTTCTTGTGTTAGTATCTAGAAGAGAGGACCAGCAATGGACAGCCGTTGCACAACCTGGGTTATGTTTTATGCGGTCACTACATTTTGAGCTCAGTTGATGCTGCACGTTGTACACACATGGCTATTTTAAAAACCAATACACAAAGCTAGCTCAGGCCCTGGTGGGGTAACGGTACATGCTGCTGCCTTTCGAACAGATGGGCACGGCCCAAGGGTTTGATTCCCTGATAAATAGAAGGTTTCAGTGTTGCCAACTCTTCAGTAAGGAAAGTAATACATTGGCTGCCCCAAAAGTCGCATAAAGTGATTGCAATGGAAGCTGCAGGAGAGAGGAATAATGTGAGGGAGATAAAATGTAATAACTTAAAAAATTATATGTATTATTAGAACAGCATATTTACATTCTTCATTTAATTCTTGTTTTTTTTTTTTTAATTTGAATACATTTTGTTCTGCATTGTTGAATGCTAAAGTATCATAATTGATCAAAAGACTGGAGGGTTGTGACAGTCAAAAATCTATTGACTGGCTCATTAACATGAACGATGGGTTGGGACCTGGCAGGGATTTGACATGACAGTGAAGAAGCGTTCACACATTGCTCTGTAAACCAAGGCGGAAAAAACAACATTTAATTTGCAATCTGCACGCAAAAGGGGGTGGGTTTTCTCTCTGCTCCGACTGCAGCTGGGAGTTCTGCGCAAGGCTACTGTCAACCTGACCGCCTCACGGCAGCACCCGCTGCTAAATAAGGACTGTAACTGATGTGTGTTTTCATGTCTCCAAACATCTGAAAAAGCTGCTAGATTTTTCGCTAGTCGGTTTAAAAAAAAAAAGTCGCTAAGTGGAATCAAGTAGCCAAGTTGGCAAAACTGGGATGGTTGCATCAGGAAGAGCATCCGGAGTAAAAACTAAGGAAAATCAAACATACAGTTGACTCACTGTGGTGAACTTTGAAAAAAAATCTAAACACAGTTCGGAGTGGGCCAAACAAATCCTTTGTAGCTACCTTCTTATTGTTATTTTTCTTTTTTTTTCCAGTATTGTTTAAAAAAAGAAAAACAGAATTAAAAAGTCCAAATAACCTTTTGTGATTTTTTTTTCTTACATAATGATTTAAAATAAATTTGGTTTAATAAATCACCTACTATTATTATTTTTCAAGTTATATATTATAATCCATCTTATTATAATATTGTAATTTATCTTGGTCTGCGCTTCTATGATTTGCCTCCACACTTGACATAATTAAACCAATACGTAATCTACTGTATTATCTGTAGCATAATGCCAATACATTTAATACAGAGAGGCATGATGATACTTAACAAATTCTATCATTCGTTATTCCATTGAATTATTAACAGTGCCAAATACTATTCATAGGTTATGCAGAGATAATGAAATGAAGGTTCTGGGTAGATCGTGTTGAAAGATGACATGACACAAGACGCAAGCCTATGAGGTCCATGTTTCATTCGTGGAAACACAATTTAGTGTTTAGGAAGATTGCTGGGAGAGAATAAACTATTTTAGGGAGAAATTGTATTAGCATCCTGAGACTTGTTTTAGTCAAAATAACTCTTACATAGTCACTGTAGCAAATTTGAAACTTATACGTTTATATGAACTTTTCAGTGTATTAGATTTCCGGAGGGGGTTAATACTCACTTGGAAAACAGTCACAATGGCCCACAGAAGAGAGTCAAAGTTTTTCCTATCTGGTAGAGTGTCTCCATCCCGCTCTGAACCGAACTTACAACCAAAGAGATGCATCCCTAGAATACTGAAAGGAGAGATGACAACAAAGAGAGGAGGGACTATTAAAGTCAAGTTAGTATAATAGCATGCTGAGAGAAGACTTGTAATATTTGGCTAGTGTTGCCTGCAACATTCTGAACACTCATTGGCTCAGAATCCCCAGGCTATCAATGCATATCCCTTTCCATCATGTAGCTTAGCACAATACAATATATGCAAAGCTAACTGATCTTGTCATTGTGTCTACTCCATACAGTCGGCAGGTGTAAATATGCACAGTATGCTCAATAGTTACTACACTATACTTTTTTTTAATAATGTAAGGACATACAATAAAATAACGGTATTGATAGTTCAACCTTAAAAGGGAACTGCACTTTTCATCATTCATAATCCTTATGTAAGACAAGAACATATGCATATATATATATATATATATATATATATATATATATATATATATATAGCAAAGTTGGTAGAGTGGCCGTGCCAGCAATCGGAGGGTTGCTGGTTACTGGGGTTCAATCCCCACCTTCTACCATCCTAGTCACGTCCTTTGTGTCCTTGGGCAAGACACTTCACCCTTGCTCCTGATGGCTGCTGGTTAGCGCCTTGCATGGCAGCTACCGCCATCAGTGTGTGAATGTGTGTGTGAATGGGTGAATGTGGAAATACTGTCAAAGCGCTTTGAGTACCTTGAAGGTAGAAAAGCGCTATACAAGTATAACCCATTTATCACTTATTTATTTATATATATATATATATATATATATATATATATATATATATATATATATATATATATATATATATATATATATATATATATATATATATATATATGTATATATTTTGCATGTTGGGGATAGGTTGATTGGCAACACTACATTGGCCCTAGTGTGCGCCTATGCACGCAAAAATCCTCATTCAAAAAAGGCGGTCTGCACGTGCAGTGTTAGTAGATCACACGCAACACACTTACTTATTAAATCAGGCCCTAAGCATCATGCAGCAGTATTGCAAAGTGCTAAACAACAAATACCAACTGTGAACATAATAAAACAAACACCTACTGACTTCAATGGGATGACGACTTATGAGATGTTCATATCTTCCCGTTTAGTTGAAAAATTCATCATAATACGTCCGGAGATAAAAAAACAAAACAAAAAAAAAACAAGGTGTCGAGCTTTTTTTTCGTGTCTTTCATGCCCACTCCAGGTCTAAATTGAACATCAACGCTGACCAACTTTTCGGTTTGCTATCCAGGTGGGAGGCATGATTTATAATCTAGAACTAACTTTTACTAACTCAGAGGCGATGCAGCAGCTCACTGGGTCAATATGTCAATATAGCATCTCTCTGTGATAATGGTGCCATTAAAAATAGTTTATCTGCATTAGCGCTTAGAATAACAATATCGCTAATACATGGCAAATATTCAGGCCACGACATGTAAATGGACTATTGTTGGCAGTTTTTGGATGTTTTTTTAGAGACCTTTTTGGGTGAAATAGTGTACTCCCATTAGCTGAATTGTTAGCCACCTCGTGCTGGCCGTATTTTACGACTGCATAAAAAAAGAAAAGCATATATGTTCTTGTCTCACATAAGGACTGTAAATTATAGGCAAAATTCCCCAAAAAGTGCAGTTCCCCTTTAACAACAAATGTTAGACAGGTAATTATTTAACAATAGTTATTACTAAGGTTGTATGTTGCAGTTGAATAAAGGGAACCGCAATATTACAAATATTAATTACAGTAATCAATTGCAACTTACTTTGCACATCAACTGTGCTGAACTGAGCTTTTATTTGATTTAGTTTGCTGTTTTACATTCTATTTGCACTACATGATCGCAATCTATTCTGCCTTTTTATTTATACTATTTCATTTTCATGTATTCATATTAACTTATGCTATTTATAACCATGTCTATGTACAGTATGTCTTATTCTATTTAAATTATTGTGTACATACTATATCCATCCATCAATTTTCTACCGCTTGTCCCTTTCGGGGTCGCGAGGGGTGGATGGATGGATGGATGAATGTACATACCGTATTTTTCGGACTATAAGTCGCAGTTTTTTTCATAGTTTGGCCGGGCTCCAGTGCGATTTATATATGTTTTTTTCCTTCTTTATTATGCATTTTCGGCAGGTGCGACTTATACTCCGGTGCGACTTATACTCCGAAAAATACGGTACTATAGTTCTCGTGGTACTCATTGGGTTAATTCTGGGAATTTGTGCCATCTCACAAGTCTCATGAGTGCTGGTATGATAATAAAGTTCCTTGAATCCTTAGAATAAAAGACATAGTGTTAACTAGATACCGCTTCAACTGTACATGTATTGTCAAACTCTATGGTGTACCTAATGTTATGACGAGTGAGTGTCTATGTTCCGCAGACACACAAACCTACCTGAATATGAAGATGAAGAGCATGAGCAACATGCAGAAGGTGGCTACGTTGTCCATGGTCTTCATTAGCACCACCAGCTGCCTCTGCAGGGCCGGCATAAAACGAACCAGCTTCAGAACCCGCATGAGTCGGAAAGTCCTCAGCACAGAAAGACCGCCGCCCTGCTGGCCAACGATTTCCCACACGCTGTTTGAGGAGTAGATGACACAAATGCATAGAATTTGAGTCAGAATCATTGCAAGATGCATCGGTTATTGTTCAATTATTGCTGTCCAATTCATACTGTGTGAAAAACTTGATATGTTCCGGTGCATATTCACTTCATAATATTTGTTTTCATCGCATGTAACTAATAAGGCAACGGAAGTATATAAACAGCTCTTGGTATGATGCAGTTCACTTGTATACTATTACCACTATCGCACCGTATTGTCAAAATGTAATCAAGTTAAGAATAAAAACTCTTCCAGCGATCCAAAATATTGTCTTTTATAGTTTTCCATCCACCGATAACCAGTAGGTGATTTTATGTTTTAAAACTTACAGCCTTCAATATCAATGTTCCTCCTAATTTTTCATGTGGTTGAGCAAACGCACAAACTCCTTAAGCGTTCAATGGAGCACACCAGACGTGCACACTGTGGCCACACCAGCAGCACACCTGTCCCAAACCTGACATCATAAAAAAGTTAAAAGTCTTATTTTTATAACCAAATAACAACAGTCATTTCCATGAGATTATTTTCTAATATAGGTGATTTGGCCCACTTACAATGAATATAACAAAACAATCTTGTTTTCATGGGCTATGCACTGTATGTATGTATATCTGCTTCGGAAGTCATTATTACCCCATTCAGAGGTTACATTTAGTTCCCCTCACACATTCACATGTTGCACAATGAGATGTAAGCATGGGATAAAGTGTTCATTCCTGTAACTTTCTGTCTGTAAAATATATCATTACATTTTTATTAGTATGTATTTTATCTAGTAACAGCATTTTATGAATAATATCCATACACTTACATTCTTAATAAATGACAGTAGAATAAGCATATATCTGTTTGGGGATGTAGGTGTGCAGTGGGTGTTGGCTTTACCTTAATAAGTTATAAGCATTCACCTCTCTTAACGCTGCTGCACTTTTAGCTATAACCTAACTAGCAAAACAGAGACACACATGCATAACATGCTGTTAATGACATTGATTGTCTGCGTGTGAGCTGCTTCATAGTGTAACGACCTGGCATTTAATGTTGATGTGTGGTGTAGAGTTGTCTGACTTTTTGTGTGGCCGTAAACACATCAGTGGCTGAGTCTAATGAGTGCGTGTGATGGGGCAAGTGAGAGAGAGAGAGAGAGAGAGAGAGAGAGAGAGAGAGAGAGAGAGAGAGAGAGAGAGAGAGAGAGAGAGAGAGAGAGAGAGAGAGAGAGAGAGAGAGAGAGAGAGAGAGAGAGAGAGGGAGGGAGAGAGAGAGAGAGAGAGAGAGAGGGCTGCTGTTGATATGACAGATGACAGAGAGTTGGTTTTGGCGCGGTTTATACGGCACAAATGACCAGTATTGCTACATAGTAGTTCATCGTTAGTTGGCGTGGTTACGGCCGACAATAAATAGTTTTGCTCAATAAAGTTGTGCAGTGTAGTGTAGCTCCTATTCCTCCTTAAAGTGTCTCAACAGACGTTACAATGATTCAACAGTCTTGACAAACATTGTTTTTTCTGTTGTTGTCACATGTCACTCACATAATTGCACTGCAAAATCTTACAGAATAAATTATGTGTTTATTTTGTTTAGAGTTTTGGTCGGATGTTATATTGTGAGCGGCATAGATTTGCTGTGCGCAGAGGACACAAGAGGAGTGGTGCGCACCTTAGAGGGAACATTGGTCAAGATGCTTAAAAAATAATATGATACTATATTATTAGGCGGTTTAATAGTTTTAATGAATAATTGTGTTTTTGTGCAATGAATGATTTACAGTAACACCTTTTTATTAGTAATCTGTTTCAACATGTTAGAACCATACAAAAACCGACACAATTTTTGCTTGCATAAGAAATTACGCAAATCCAAGTACAGTAATACGTTTTAGATACCCAGAAACATAAATTAAAATAATTGCTACATAAAACAATGTGAAATACACATAAATTATGAATAAAATGCATAAATACAAATTTAACATCACTTGGTTGGCAAAGACGGTGATTAGCGGAGAGGGTTACATACTGTTCTGTAAGGTATTTCTTCAATTCAATAGTGTTTCCCACCTTCTTTATCAAAGTACTAGCACTTGCAACTTTCTTTGGCTTATTTTGCGGCCATACTCAATAAGAAAAGCACAGAGACCAATTCACAATTGTATGGAATTGTTTGTTTTTGGCACTCGATTCTGCGCGATGATGACACGGGGGCAAACTAACCAGGATACCGAGATGGTATATGAAAGCCAGTGACAAACTTTTGGTGAATATTACCATACCATACCATACCAACTTTATTTATATTCTCGTCACAATCCGAACTATGCGAAAAGTGGGGCACCACTGCATATAATTTATTGTACAACAAAGCAGGTTTGTCCACCAAGTTTGTTCAGTATGTTGATGTTATGCAATAGGTTCCATCATCACTATATTTAGTAAAGTATTCCATAACGGTTCTTCATCACTGTGCCGATTAGAGAGTTCCTTAAGACTTGTAAGTTATGTGCTGCAGGCTTTATTACAACAATATACTTTGGTTATACAATAATCACACTACAAGAGTGCAAACGTTTGCCAATATCCACTAAACTATTTTTGGGTAGATTTTTTTCAATTTAGTTCACAGGTGGCAATAAGCAGTAAAGCTTCATACTTAACACACAAGGACAGATGAGGGCTCCACCTACCTGATGACCACAATGATGCCGTCAAATATATTGTAGGGGTTCTTGATGTACCCAAAAGGCCCATAGACCAAAACCTTCAACAGCATCTCGAGGGAGAATAGGCTAGTGAACACAATGTTGCTGATCTCCAAGGCATTGGTCAGTTCATCAGGCTGGAGGGATAAAAAACGTGGAGTTATTAGTACGTCATTAGATATACTTCATTCTTGCTGCCTCTCTCTCGTGCTGTGTGTTGTGCTTATTGGTACCTCAAAAAATTAATGCATCAAAATTCATACAATTTGGAAACAGATGAAGCAACTTTTATAACATCAAATTGGACACATTATTTTAGTTATTAGTTTTAGTTATTAGTTTATTGGTACTCGAAGGTAAACACTTGTTTTGCAGCCAACAAGATCACAACATCCATTAAACATCCATCCATCCATCCATTTTCTACCGCTTATTCCCTTCGGGGTTGCGGGCGGAAGGCGGGGTACACTCTGGACAAGTCGCCACCTCATCGCAGGGCCAACACAGATAGACAGACAACATTCAAACTCACATTCACACACTAGGGCCAATTTAGTGTTGCCAATCAACCTATCCCCAGGTGCATGTCTTTGGAGGTGGGAGGAAGCCGGAGTACCCGGAGGGAACCCACGCAGTCACGGGGAGAACATGCAAACTCCACACAGAAAGATCCCGAGGCTGGGATTGAACTACTGGACTACTCAGGACCTTCGTATTGTGAGGCAGACGCACTAACCCCTGTCCAACGTGCTGCCCACATCCATTAAACATACAGGAAAATGTAAAATCTCAAACATGCAATATAAAGAAATACCTATCACACTAAAAGCAATACAATGTCAAAGATAAGTTGTAAATTGGGGTTTCTACAGGTACATCTAGTTTAATGCTTTTTAATGCTCTTTTTAATGCCACTTAAAAAAATAATGCCCATGTGTATGTATGCATGCGTATATGTATATATGTATTGTCTATGTGTATATCTTTACGTGCACGTCCAAAAAAAAAAAAAAGTAGCTTTGCGTCAGCGTTTACTAATAATGACAAAGAAAAACAAGGTCATGAAAACTTCCTGCAACCTAAAAGACATTATAAAGACAATTTCAATCAAAGAAAACAAAAAAACACAATATTATGCTTTTATATATTTATTTTTATATTTTTCTTTGGTTATGCCTTGCACATGCTTGATTTGGTGTATTATTCCCTTATGGTATTTTTGTTTCAATTGCTTAATTACTGTTTGAGAAGTATAAAGAAAAAATAATTGTGCATATTTTGCAAAAAATGTTTAGAGACATGTTTATTTGTATGTTTTGATTGTTTGAATTGTATGCATCATATTGTTGTTGAAATAAAGAGATGTTTTTGGTTAGCTTGTTACGACATCATTTCTGGGGTTCACACAACCCACCTTTGTGTACGTCTCTTCCAACGGTTTCAAAGCAATGTGCACATTTAAAGTGACTGCTCTGTCAAAATGATTAGCTCCGTCATTAAAGTACATATTGCTACCACTGCTACACACAGGAAAATCTGTAGAAGAGAATTGCAAGGTCACACTTGCTTATGCAGAAACAAATATTGTGGATGACTGACAATCAGTGTGTTCTTGTAATTCTACTGTCAAATAATTGTGCTTTGGTGCTGAGAGCGATGCGCAGAGTGAGACCTCTTTTATCCAGTTGGAAAGCCAGAGATCAAGACGTAGCAATTTAGCAATAACAGCAAAAACTGAGTTTATTTTCATTTATTGTTAAATATATTGACTTACTGACTGTCAGTCCAGGCCTACAATTGTATAAAAAAAAGGGAATGCCGCTTGTCATCAACTTTAATTAATAGACTTTTTAATGCCATTTAAGGCTTGAATTTTCGCAAAATCTTTTTATTGACTTTAAATGCCTTTTAATGACCCGTGGAAAATCTGTAAATGTACTTAAAGTTTTAGTTTCAGTTTAACTGTAGATTCAATTAAAGGTAGATACCTGTTCTGTGTCACCTTTTTGAGACCACTTGTCTAACAAACATCTTTATATTAATTGGATAATGTTACTCATCTCATTATGTGAATCACAACCTATACATGTGTTTGTGTCACAAATTGTGCACATGAAATAAACAAACAAACAAAAGTGTAACATATTGCTGTTAAATGAAAAAGCGATAGGATTAAATAATGTCAGCTTTTTCCTAATCTTCTTTGGATATGTAATGAAAAAAATGGAAATATGTGTTGTAACTGCTTTCATACAAATACATTAAAAATATAACCATAAACCATTACTGTTACGTTCTGACGGTCTGGAACCCCTAGATGGGGAGATGGCAGGCGTAGCGCAGGTAAACATACATTTAATGTCAAAAACACAAAGTAATAGTGCAGCAGGGAAGTGCACATGAAACAAATGCAAGCAATGATCCAGCCTTGACTCAGAAGTGAGGCTGGCATACAAACCCTTCTAATTAGTGATCAGAGGCAGATGAGTACAATCAGCGCTCAGTGGCAGAACAGTTAGTGGAAACTAAAAGTAAGAGCGCTGGACAGGAACATAGGAAAAAACAATACATACAGTCAGAACTGAAATGTCAGGTGATGACACATAACCATGACTTGCTGCCAGGCAGAGTTCAAATAAAAATTGCGTATAGGCCAATGAAAAAGTGGTAAAGGGCTCCAATATCTCCACAACGCAAGTCACACAGTGGCAAATTGTCACATTTGGAAATGCATTATAATGGGATACCTTGGCTACTCTTGACATAGATTTACAACCGACTTGCCGGAAATTTCAACTGGTCGTGAGATTGACTGTATGCAATGAGCTGCAGGTACAATTACAAATAGTTGTACAGTAGTATTAGCATTCATTCATTTATTATTTTCGACATATTAGTCAATCAGATGAATGTAAAGTTCTGGAAAGTACAGTCAGGGACAGCACACTTCAGTGCCATGGATAGTTACATTTGCTAATTTTAACTTAGACCATTTCCAGTTGTGTTGCTTCGGCCCTGCACAATTGTGCTCTTGCTTTTGCATTACCATCACAAGAAGGACACTTCCCCCTGCTAACATGTCCCTAATGCAGTCACCACTAAGGCCAAGTCTTTACTAAGTCGTTTTACCCCTCAAACAAATAAGTATTTAGCCTAAGCCCCGTTTCAGTCACATTAAACCAGCGTTTAAGGTCCCCCTCCTCGGACAAATTTTTACACGGGTAAGTCAGCCTTGTATTTCCTGAATTTCCGGCACTTAGCTTTTGTATGGACTCATTGATCGTTTCCAAAGTGAGTTCGGAGAGGAAGTGACGCCAGAAAGAACACGCCCACACAGGAAGTGATGTCAGAAAGAACAGGCCACAGCCAGCTTCATAATAAAGCAGTATCGTAACTCGGAGCTAACAGCTGGAAATATGGAGGCGAGTCAACCAGACATGCCCGTGTTTCTCTTTCTTCTACATGTACAGAAATCACACATGAATACCTTAAGAGAAAGTGATTGCAGCTATTTCGGATACAACACTTCTCAGACGGCAAGATAACTTTCCAATGCACGAAAAACTTTGTCCATTTGTCAAAGGAGAGTTAACGAGAATGCGAGCTACCGTGGATGTGATAAAAAAGGTAGCGTGTGTTTGTATTACCTGGCTGTCGAGGGAAAACTAACTACGGAAAATGGCGAATGCTTTTTGACTGGCAAAGCAGACTATATCAGTTATTGTCTGCTATGTATGTCGCAGACTCAACGTCCAGGTCCAGAGTATATAAAGTCAACAAAAAGGAATGGACAATGAAGGTGAAGGCAAAAGAGTGAGGAGTGTCCTGACCAGATATCTAGATCCCCAGTTTGATTGATGTAAAATGTTTTTTATCACATTGTTTACGTGTCAAATAAAGACGTGATTAATTTATGATGGCTCAGGTGTGATTCACTACAATAGGGCCCCACAGCACACTGGATTCCAGTTAATTGAAATACCACAACACTGGATATTGTTCAGATAAGTTAAATGTAAGAACTTGCACACAAAGCAACACTGGAGATGACTATGACGTGTACATTTTCCGCGCATGCGTACTAGGTCCTGTTGCGCTGGCGGACAGAGGGGGAGGGGGTCTTAAACGGTGGCATTGTTGTGTGTGGACAGGATAAGCTCAGGTGTGATTTACCCTGGATAACCTTAGTGTAAATGAGGCCTAAGTCATATCCTGAATATGCACGTAATGTACAGTCGCAATCAAAAGTTTACATACACTTGTAAAGAACATAATGTCATGGCTGTCTTAAGTTTTCAATAATTTGTACAACTCTTATTTTTTTGTGATACAGTGATTGGAGCACATACTTGTTGGTCACAAAAAACATTCATGAAGTTTGGTTCTTTTACGGATTTATAATGGCTCTACTGAAAATGTGACCAAATCTGCTGGGTCAAAAGTATACATACAGCAATGTTAATATTTGGTTACATGTCCCTTGGCAAGTTTGACTGCAATAAGGCTCTTTTGTTTGCCATCCACAAGCTTCTGGCAAGCGTCTGGTAGAATTTTTGACCACTCCTTATGCCAAAATTGGTGCAGTTCAGCTAAATTTGTTGGTTTTCTGACATTGACTTGTTTCTTCAGCATCGTGCACACATTTAATTCAGGACTTTGGTAAGGCCATTCTAAAACCTTAATTATAGGTTGATTTAGCATTACTTTACCACTTTTGACGTGTGTTTGGAGTCATTGTCCTGTTGGAACACAGAACTCTCCTTCAGAAGGTCTTATCTTTGTCCATGTGATTTCAGATGAAACAATTGAGCTGTTTGGACACAATACCCAGCAATATATTTGGATGAGAAAAGGTGAGGCCTTTAATCCCAGGAACATCATGCCCAATGTCAAGCATGGTGGTGGTAATATTATGATCTGGGCCTGTTTTGCTGCCAATGGAACTGTTGCTTTAAATGGGACAATGAAAAAGGAGGATTACTTCCAAATTCTTCAGGACAACCTAAAATTATCAGCCCGGAAGGTTGGGTCTTGGGCGCAGTTGGGTGTTACAACAAGACAATGACCCCAAACACACGTCAAAAGTGGTAAAGGAATGGCTAAATCAGGCTAGAATTAAGGTTTTAGAATGGCCTTCCCAAAGTCCTGACTTAAACGTGTGGACAATGCTGAAGAAACAAGTCCATGTCAGAAAACCAACACATTTAGCTGAACTGCACCAATTGTGTCAAGAGGAGTGGTCAACAATTCAAACAGAAGCTTGTGGATGGCTACCAAAAGCGCCTTATTGCAGTGAAACTTGCCAAGGGACATGTAAGCAAATATTAACATTGCTGTATGTATACTTTTGACCCAGCAGATTTGGTCACATTTTCAGTAGACCCATAATAAATTCATAAAAGAACCAAACTTCATGAATGTTTTTTGTGACCAACAAGTATGTGCTCCAATCACTCTATCACAAAAAAATAAGAGTTGTAGAAAGTATTGGAAACTCAAGACAGCCATGACATTGTGTTCTTTACAAGTGTATGTAAACTTTTGATAGCGACTGTACATTGATAATATGATGTGGAAGGACATAAATAACAATTGAACAATACAAGTGTGTCTTTTTCTTGCTCAGGATAGCACTCACTCAACCTTGTATGCACAGCAGGACAGACACGTAGGCCAATCACAAAGCTGCAGCAAAATGTGTCAGAGACGTCTGCTTGGTGCTCATCGGAGAATTGAGCTGCCGCTCACATCGGGATCAAACAACTGGCACATATTGTATGTGTTTTATAGGATTACAAAAAAAAAAGCCAGCAACAACAAGCAGACAGAAAAGACAAAGAGCCAAACGATAAAAGGCGAGGCACGTCCAACCACGACAAAATATGTAAATCAGACCTCTATTGCCAGTTTTGGCTATTATGGCAGAGGAGAAAAGAGCTGAATGCTGTCTGTGGACTGGGAAACATCCTAGACAAGCTCCACAAAGCCTTTCATACCTATCCAATAAACAGTTTACACAACTCAAACATGGTGTCATTTGCACACATTGCCCAGGATGGAAGGTGTTGAAAAGATGATCTACTGCATGTTATCGGTTTGTTCCCCATCCAGCTACATACAGTAAGGGCCTGATCTACTAAAGGTTTGCGTGTACTAAAACACGTGCAAACTTGATAGCACACGCAAAGGTGATATAAGTTTGTGCGCAGAGGATTGCAGCTCTTAAGTGAGCAAGATAAGGAGTGCAGTCGATTTAGCGTGTCTGTCTGCCTTCATGTACATACAGAATATATGCTGATAAAACACCCACAATACTAATCAATCGGCACACACTATGTGATTTATCGAGGATTATATACTGCTCTGTGAGAGCTACTTGGCATCCTTATTTAGTACATCTGAAAAGTATGTTCAAACTGGCACAGTTACGGTGAGAAAGGAGGATATCGCACAGCACAGACAGACAATGGACGGAGAATCCTCAGTCCTACATTTTTGTGTCAACATACAGTATTTAGACTGTCAGAAAATAATACACATATTGTTTATTCAGCAATATCACTTGATAATTGTATAGCTGCTAGATGACTTAAGGGACTGATTAAAAAAAAAAAAAAAAAATGCTTTTAGTGTGCAGTATGGACTTTGGAGAACGCCACCAGCCATCATTTCGAGTGACTTTCACCACAACACAACAACTCAGATGATATAACGATATCAGCGGCTCACCGTGGTTTGTTGTCGGCACTAAGGAAGGAGGCGAAAAGGCGAGCGGACGAAAACAAGGAAGGAAGCCCGGCTGACGTACAGGTTGAAACAATAGGCTGGCTTAAGTTAAACTTGAGGCTATAAACTAAGCTTTGAGCTTCATCACAAATGTAATAACAGATTATATAACTTACTCGTCCATTGCCAAACACAGTAGGCACTGATCCAAATAAAAGTAGTTGTATTAAAATAATTATTTATTTTGCCGGAGGACAGTGACGATGTTGTCTTACATTAGAAGGCAAAGCTAGTTACACAACAATTTCGAGCTAACATTGCTAACGTATCGTTGTCACATTTCTAGCCTACTGTTATTACCTACCGTTTCATTGTCTCCTCCATTGCACTTTGTTGTTTGGACTATGAAGGCAGGAACATTTAATAAAATGGCGTACTCACGCAAAGACCATTGGGTAAGCGTTTACCATGTATAGAGATATCCGCAAACGTCACAGGATAGACACATTCCAAACGGACCGTTTGGAGGAAGTACAAAGAAAGGCAAGATTGTTTAATACATATCTCTGCAATTCCTGCATGGTTTGATTTCACATTTTCAGGACTTATGCAACATTTGTAAATAATGTTTTGCTGCATGTTTTAAAACATAAACAAAAAACCACAAGTAGCAGCATGATAACATAAATGTTCAGTAAATGAGTGTCTCCATGGCCACAGACGCATAGTACACTGCAAAAAGTCAGTGTTCAAAAACAAGATTTTTTTTTTTTTAAATTAGGGGTATTTTATTTGAACTAAGCAAAATGATCTGCCAATAGAACAAGAAAATTTGGCTTGTCAAGACTTTCCAAAACAAGTAAAATTGGCTAACCTCAATGAACCCAAAAATACCTTAAATAAGAATATTCTCACTAATAACAAGTGCACTTTTCTTGGTAGAAAAAAAAGGGACCTTTTTGCTCAATATGTTGAAAAATATTCTTAAATGAAGCAATTGCTAGTGCCATTATCTTGACATAATGATATGCGCTCGGCATCATGATTTTTTTTCTTCATGCTTGAAGTAAGAAATTATTACTTTAACAAAGTAGTTTTATACTTGTGAGTGTTAATGACACAGCTTTGCAAAAGTTGATATTCTAGTTTCAAGCATGTTTTACTCAATATAGGTCATAAAATCTCAGCAACAAGCTGTGATATCTTACTGAGATAATTTAGGACCAAAACCCTTAAAACAAGTAAAACACTCTAACATGAAATCTGCTTAGTGAGAAGAATTATCTTATCAGACAGAAAATAAGCAAATATCACCCTTATTTGAGATATTTAATCTTACTTAGATTTCAGTTTTTGCAGTGTACACGCAAAAACCTGTTCTAAATAAGGCGGTCTGCGCCAGTTGTACACTTAGTCTTAGTAAATAACACGCACTACCCCCACTGACAGTACACATTATGTTATAGTTTGCATGCACTGTTTAGTCTAAGCTTTTTTTTATCCTTAGTATATGAGGCTCCCAGTGTACAGCACTGTATATGTATTCCCACGTAATGCAATGTAATGTAATCACAGAGTAGTGTAGTCTGTTCTGGTGGTCTGCCATTGCCAACACAGTATGGACACACAGACAAAAATTATGAAGATTAACATCATTTCATCAAAAACATTTCCATGATGACACAAGTCTGTCAATTTATTCTCCTGTAACACCACATGTGTCTTATTCGTACAGTTTTAAGGTAAACATGGCACTTAAATGCACTTAAACCAGCCCACTATCAAAGTTTGCAAAAGTTTAGTGTGAGTGTTTGACCAAGCAAAAGTTTGCAATGACAAGACATTGCAGAGTATTTAGTCATCACTCCCTAAAGACGTGAATGCAAAAATGGCGCCCGGGGCACAAAAAGAGACTGACATTACTAATGCCTAATATTGCACCATCACTTTTAGTCCTTCAGAAACAACCCCATTTGTTCATTTGAACGCTTCTCACAACTAAATACATCACCTGAATTGAGAAAAGAATGGTTAGGTGTCCATATTTTTTTGAATACTTTTGTTTATAAACCCCAATACCAGAAGTATCAAGCTCAAGGCCCAAAGGCTAGATCTGGCTCGCCCAATCGTTTATTGTGGCCCACAAAAAACAGTAAATAATATGTGTCAAAGTAATTCAGGGCTTCCCCTTAATGTAACTGATGGTGGCGCACAGCCACAGCAAAATCATAACTGCCATACTTGAAAAAAAGTGTTTTTACGTGAAAACAAATAAAAGTAATGTAATGTATTGTCGTCTCCAGAAGAAGTCAAAAGTCTGACGCTATTTTTAACTTATATTGTCAATTCTATGCTGACAACCGGCCCAATTCCAACAGGTTATACCTCCCGTGCAAACACTTTCGTCTCCGAGCTTTCTCGATTGTCTGGAGCATAGTCAGCATGTCTGTGATGTGGACGGAACCTAAGTACTTTTGTATATCCCAGATACACCCGTGGACAGGGATCTACAAAATGTGCAGATGTTAAAAGGACAGTGGCGGTTTTTAAGGAGAGAAAGTCCAACTGGAGCAGCAGCGCGAAGCAAGTGTGACGTCATGCTCTCAGCAAACCCTTAAACGAATTAATATTTAGCCTAAGCCCCGTTTCAGTCACACTAAACCAGCGTTTAAGGTCCCCCTCTTCGGACAAATTTTTACACGGGTAACTCAGCCGTGTATTTCTTGATTTTCCGGCACTTAGCTTTGTATGGACTCGTTGATTGTTTACAAAGTGAGTTCAGAGAGGAAGTGACGCCAGAAAGACTGCGCCCCACACAGGAAGTGATGTCAGAAAGAACGCGCCACAGCCAGCTTCATAATTAAGCGGTTTCGTAGCTCGGAGCTAACCTCTGGAAATATGTAAGCGAGTCATCCAGACATGCCTGTGTTTCTCCTTCCATCTGTACAGACGCTTGTGGAAATCACACATGAATACCTTAAGAGAAAGCGATTGCAGCTATTTGGCTTTTGAATGTCAGCTGTGATTCTACATAGCGCAGAACTTTGTCCATTTGTCTAAGGAGAGACAACAAGAATGCGAGCTCCCGTGGATGTGATAAAAAAGGTAGCGTGTGATTTGTATTACCTGGCTGTCGAGGGAAGACGAAGGAAAACTATGGAAAACAGTGAATGCTTTTGGATTGGCATAGCAGACTGTATCAGTTATTGTCCGCCATGTATGTAGCGGACTCAACGTCTAGGTCCAGAGTATATAAAGTCACCAAAAACGAATGGACAATGAAGGTGAAGGCAAAATAGTGAGGAGTGTCCTGACCAGATATCTAGATTCCTAGTTTGATTGATGTAAAATGTTATGTCACATTGTTTACATGTCTAATAAAGATGTGATTAATTTTTGATGGCTCAGATGTGATTCACGACAATAGGGCCCCACAGCACACTGGATTCCAGTTAATTGAAATACCACAACACTGGATATTGTTCAGATAAGTTACATTTAAGAACTTTCACACAAAGCAACATTGGAGGTGATTATGACGTGCGCATTTTCCGCACATGGATAGTAGGTCGCGTTGCGCCGGCGGACGGAGGGGGGTGGGGGTCTTAAACGGTGGTATTGTTGTGTGTGGACACGGATAAGGTTAGGTGGGATTTACCCTGGATAACCTTATCCGGGCCTAAAATGCCAGTGTTTTATAGAAGAACTTGGACCACTGTAACATCAGCAGGTCTTTGCATTGACATTTTTACTTTGCTAGCAAACATAGAACACTGGGGTCCAAACCTGTGAATCACGTAACTGAGGCATTTCTCAAGGCATCCCCTTGAGTCCTCTAACTTTTTGGCAGTAACACTTTTATAATGTGACTTGTATAATTAAGGTGTTGCTGTAGCATGTTTACTTCAGATGCAGGCAGTAGTCTTTTGTTCAACTCTTTTTTATTTATACTAGCAGTGTTCCTCAAGATTCCATTATAGGTCATCTCTTCTTCTATCATTTGGGCCATTAAAAATGTGACCCACGAGTTCAGTTAGAATAAAAGAAAACACTAGAGTGCTGTCAAAAGAAATACTTTTTGACTAGCTTTTTTGCAAACGGCCCTTAAAACAGCAGAACATTCCTGTGACTCTGACAAAATAAATAGACCAACATAAAATGTCCACTGTAGAGGACATTGGGTCTCTAGAACAGTGGTCCCCAACCTTTTTGTAACTGCGGACTGGTCAACGCTTGAAAATTTGTCCCACGGACCGAGGGACAATATATATATTGATATATAATGTAGGAACCAGAAATATTAATAACAGAAAGAAACCACCCTTTTGTGCGAATGAGTGTAAATGAGTATAAATGGAGGAGGGAGGTTTTTTGGGTTGGTGCACTAATTGTAAGTGTATCTTGTGTTTTTTATGATGATTTAATAAAAAAATAAAAAAAAGGAAAAAAAAATAAAAAATTTTTTAGATTTCTTGTGCGGCCCGGTACCAATCGATCCACGGACCGGTACCGGTGGTTAGGGACCACTGTTCTAGAACATACAATGTGAATAACCCTGTTTTAGAAGGTACTTACTAGTGATCAGCGACAACATTAATTCCCTTTGTGGTCTTGTCTTTTGCAAGCAAATGCCTTGACAAACCTGATCTTCAACGCTAAATTGCAAAGTGCCAGGACAGCAAATTTTAAAACAACTGGATATTAAATTCAAGAGGTAATGGCGATGCTCTTAATAGGACATTTTAGTTTAAGTACAGACATCACTGTAGTATAAACATGCAACATCTTCCAATTCCTTGACATGAGTAAGGCGATGTGGACCCGAGACACAATGATTAGACGTACTAAAATATGAGGGAACTGTGCCAGACAAGCTCAGACGGCAAATATGTGGTTTACCACAGCCACAGTTAACGGAACAAGTAGCTGACAACTTGAGTTGTAGCCAGTTATTATTGGATTTGGTGTAAGTGGTAAGAAGACCTTCTGTATGTGTTTATCTTGACCATTTATGTTTAGGTATGAGTATGGCCTCATGTGATTGATGTACATAATGTCACAACCACTATGAGGTACATAAAAATGTTATATATTATTATATTTATTCATGGCTTTTCGCTCCTGCCATTGAACCGTTTTTTTTGGGCAAACCAAACAATATCTGTTTCATCTCACCTCTTTCTCACTGTCTGTCTTTTAAATCCCTGTGAAGTTCACAGACACATTTATCTGATTTATCTGACTGCTTTATTTAATCCATTCAGATCAGGGCGGCGGCCATAAATACTTCATAAGGACAGGAGTTCAAAGGGGAATCAAGTACAGGCAGACTGAGATGTCTGCATTCTTTTATATTCATGTTCTCAACTAAAGCATGAATATTTAATGATGTGCCCCCCAAAGTTACCATGTGGATCATCAACAAGCCACATGTAAACCAACTGAGTACATTTGAAACCCACATTCCTGCATGCAAGCCAACTCTGCTGGGTCAAAAGTATACATACAGCAATGTTAATATTTGGTTACATGTCATTTGGCAAGTTTCACTGCAATAAGGCGCTTTTGGTAGCCATCCACAAGCTTCTGGCAAGCTTTTGGTTTATTTTTTGACCACTCCTCTTGACAAAATTGGTGCAGTTCAGCTAACTCTGTTGGTTTTCTGACATGGACTTGTTTCTTCAGCATTGTCCAAACGTTTAAGTCAAGACTTTGGGAAGGCCATTCTGAAACCTTATATTGCCTGATTTAGCCATTCCTTTACCACTTTTGACGTGTGTTTGGGGTCATTGTCCTGTTGGAACACCCAACTGCGCCCAAGACCCAACCTCCGTGCTGATGATTTTAGGATGTCCTGAAGAATTTTTCATTGTCCCATTTAAAGGACCAGTTCAATTGGCAGCAAACAGGCCCAGAGCATAATACTACCACCACCAAGCTTGACGGTATGAATGGTGTTCCTGAGATTAAAGGCCTCACCTTTTGTCCTCCAAACATATTGCTGGGTATTGTTTACATACAGCAACTTTTTGCTTTATGTATACTTTTGACCTAGCAGATTTGGTCACATTTTCAGTAGAATGTTTTTTGTGACAAACAAGTATGTGCTCCACTCACTCTATCACAAAAAAATAAGAGTTGTAGAAATTATTGGACAGAGCCATGACATTATGCTCTTTACAAGTGTATGTAAACTTTTGATCGCGACTGTACGTGCAACGCTTTAATAGATAGTACGCCAGCACCAGAAGTACCATTTTTATGAGCTGAGACTTAGACTAGCAGAAATCTGGCCCTGAGAATGATCATTAAGTTGTTTTATATTTCTCCCCACTGTTTCTGCTTTGCTATTGTTCACTCTTGTGTAGTACACACAGCCTCGGACGTCATGCAAGAGAACAAACAATAAAACTGACATATTCCTGCAGTGCCGTGTTTCACGGTCAACATTATACAATCATTTCTTAATTCAATGATTGCCGCTGACGTGTGAGTACCAGCAAGGGAGAGATTAATGGCTACATGTGTTACAAGTGTGTTCGCGAGACAATGCTCTTGCTTTACTAATTGCCTCACTGAATGGTCGTTTCCTGCCTAAAGAGGCTGTGGGAGCATCAGGAGGTAAAGTGTGTTTGATGAGGTATGGTGTAATCTGGTTAGCGCTAATGTAATACCACCTAATCTGATGTGATATAATCCAAATGGAATGCCGCACTCAGACTGTTAATGATGCAGCACTTGGTGATTCTGTGTCGGTTTAATCAAGTGGGTGTGCTTGCTCAGGAGGAAGTAATTTTTAAAGCATGAAATAAAGAGGGATACACTCACCCTGTTGATTATTGGCTGATTGGGCTGGTTGTACGGAAGTGTATAGTTACATACCCGAGTAATGCAGGCAAAGGCCGGCCCTAGGTTTTTTTGTGGCCCTAAACAACATGTACAAAACCCAAAACCAGTGAAGTTGGCACGTTGTGTAAATCGTCAATAAAAACAGAATACAATGATTTGCAAATCCTTTTCAACTTATATTCAATTGAATGCACTGCAAAGACAAGATACTTAACGTTCGAACTGGAAAATGTTGTTATTTTTCGCAAATATTAACCCATTTGGAATTTGATGCCTGCAACATGTTTAAAAAAAAGCTTACACAAGTGGCAAAAAAGACTGAGAAAGTTGAGGAATGCTCATCAAACACTTATTTGGAAAATCCCACAGGTGAGGGCCATGATTGGGTATAAAAGCAGCTTCCATGAAATGCTCAGTCATTCACAAATGCGTGAGCAAATTGTCGAACAGATTAAGAACAACGTTTCTGAACGAGCTATTGCAAGGAATTTAGGGATTTCACCATCTAAGGCAGGCCTGGGCAAATTAAGGCCCGGGGGCCACATGCGGCCCGTTGAGCTTTTCAATCTGGCCCGCCGGACATTCCCAGATAATTATTTTAGATCTTTAAGATGGATAGTGTAGTTGCCATTATGATGTGCAGTGATGTTTTCTAATGAACGTAAGTCTTCAACTATACAAAGTATTTCAATGGTTGGAATCTGCGCTTATGGATGATATACCGGTTACTATGGTAATCTAATTAGTTACTATGGTAATCTACGTCACAGCAGCTCAGACGAGGCACCAAGCAGTGTCGGTGGGAAGCGTTTCCACGGACGCGGAAGGAGATTTTCACAACAAAGTTCTAAAGCTTAGTGATATATAGAATAGAATATAATAGAATAGAATAGAATAGAAAGTACTTTATTGATCCCTGGGGGAAATTCAGAAAATATCAGATGTATCAGATTGTAGATGGGTTTATTTTGTACCCTTCGCGTTCATATTTCACTGTTTGTTGTATTTTTGTTGCGTTCCATGTGATTGTAAAATATGTTGATCGAAAGGGGGTGTGACATATATATTTTGTCAATATTCAGTGTTTTATCGTTCATAGAAAAATTTAAAATTCCATTACGTTTTTTAAGGCGGTCTGTCATAACGTTTTTAACAATCAATCAGACATTATTGTGAGGTTTTGTATTAGTGTTCCTAAAAATAGATATACCGGCCCCCAGACACATTTTCTTCTCTAAATGTGGCCCCTGAGTCAAAATAATTGCCCAGGCCTGATCTAAGGTCTGTAATATCATCAAAAAGTTCAGAAAATCTGGAGAAATCACTGCACGTAACAATAAATGCCCGTGACCTTCGATCCCTCAGGCGGTACTGCATCAAAAAGCGACATCAGTGTGTACAGGATATCACTACATGGGCTCAGGAACACTTCAGAAAACCACTGTCAGTAACTACAGTTCATCGCTACATCTGTAAGTGCAAGTTACAATACTTTACTATGCAAAGCGAAAGACATTTATCAACAACACCCAGAAACGCCGCCGGCTTCGTTGGGCCCAAGCTCATCTAAGACGGGCTGATGCAATGTGTAAAAGTGTTCTGTTGTCTAACGAGTCCATATTTCAAATTGTTTTTGGAAACTGTGGATGTTGTGTCTTCCGGAACAAAGAGGAAAAGAACCATTCGAACTGTTCTATGTGTGGCGCAGTGGGAGAGTGGCCGTGCGCAACCCGAGGGTCCCTGGTTCAATCCCCACCTAGTACCAACCTCGTCATGTCCGTTGTGTCCTGAGCAAGACACTTCACCCTTGCTCCTGATGGGTGCTGGTTAGCGCCTTGCATGGCAGCTCCCTCCATCAGTGTGTGAATGTGTGTGTGAATGGGTAAATGTGGAAGTAGTGTCAAAGCGCTTTGAGTACCTTGAAGGTAGAAAAGCGCTATACAAGTACAACCCATTTATTATTTATTTATAAGTTCAAAAGCACAATTCAGTTAATCAAAGTTTATCAAGCAAACACCTGCAGAGAACATACTACTGAAGTGACCGGTCGCCATAATCATGTTGCCCCCCTAGTCGTTGTGGCCCTAAAGAACCACCAGCCTAGTAAACAGGCTACTGTAGCATAGACTCTATTTAACCCATAATCCTGACCATTAATGTATACATTAATGTGTGGTCAGTGATCCTGTGCAGTCAAAGTCTTGGCTCGTCATCAGTTTGCGGTCCACATAGGCAGCCGTTTAATAAATATATATATATTTCACTAGTTAGTTACATTTTGTAAACATTCCATTGCACATTGCAAATGATGTGTGCCACAGAAAACACAGTTTTGGCCGTATGTATGTGTTTGAATGGCAGCCAGGCGGCACAGACAGTAGTAAGATATGTTATTCTGCAAAAGATTGAAGCGCTAGTGTGTAACACTCATAAAGGAGGGGAAATACATCTATCCATCCAGAGTTTCGAAAAAAGAAGAACTTGTCAAGTGAAGCTCGACTGTGATTTGACATCTCAGTGAATCAGGAAATAACTGCATCCACTCCGTTGATTCTATCATTTGGAATTCAACAGCATTTAGGGCTGGAAAAACCCTCCATTGAAAACTCAGATTATAGTAGCTGTAGCATCTCACTAAAATGCAAATCAAAAGTATTATATTGTAAACAAGTTCTAAATGCAGATTGGTTCGTGTCTTCAGAAAACAAGTCTTTATTCTTCAAACATTGCCAGATACATATAGTTAGGTTAGTTGGTTGCTCTTCTTTCTAGATAGGTGTGAATATATAGTAAGTGTGAGTGGTTTGTCTCTATTGGGGATGTAACGCCATGCAAATTTCATATCACTGTTATTGTGACCAAAATTATAACAGTTATTATTATCACAGTATTGTTGAATGACTTAAAAAAGTACTATACACACGCTGAAATATTTTGGCAAGTATTTTTTTCAATAACAAAAACAAATAGACAATATTAGCAAACCCACCATTTTGCATTTTTTTGAGTTTATTATGCTTCACCGAAAGTGTTTTGGTTTTAGTATTTTATCTGTTTCAATGGCTAACATTTTACTGTTCTAAATAGTGGGTTGTACTGTAGCACTTTAAGATTTATTTAAATAAAAAGTGTGTTACCTAATCTATTATAATTGTTAATTATTTATGGCAGGCCTTGTGGCGTCCTTCTCTGTTCAGCGGTTCTTGAACGCACTGGAAAATCACCTCAGTCTCTTAGTCCTCTGGATATAAAACAATTCAAAAGTGTTCTAAGAGAGCACAACTTGTAGGTACAATGTGCACAACTGAATAGCTTAGTTGATCAGACAGTAATGCGTCTATATAAGTTTGGATTGGAGTATGTCATTTCCTAAAGAATGTCTCTTGCTATCATAATAGCATTCAAGCTGGCGAGATGGCGCCAGTCAATCCGTGAGTCCAAGTGCAGTTGTTACATAGTTGTCCGATAATTTGAATTTGAAACGGTAATACTAACAATTACCGTGGTTATTGATAATATCGTTTATCATCATATCTCTACTTGGCAAAAACGTGTTGGGATATAATCTTGCTCATCTGTGACCTATAGAGGAGAACCCAAAAATGAATGAAGGAATGGTAATGTTGGAAAATAATAGTAATGAATCAGTACCGTATTTTTCTGACTATAAGTCGCAGTTTTTTTCATAGTTTGGCCAGGCTCCAGTACGACTTACGTATACATGTTTTTTTAATTTTGTACTATGCATTTTCGGCAGGTGCGACTTATACTCCGAAAAATATGGTATATTTCATTGCTTACACAGTGGTATCTCAACTTAATAGTTCCCTAACTTAAGCATGTTTTGAGATAAGATTTGTCTTTTGTCATAGTTATATTTTAAGTTGCAAGCAAAAAATTCAGTTACAAGAATTCCGGCTATTAGTTGGCGTAGCAAACGTCACAGTGAATCCCGCAAGATGCCCCCAAAACATTGGGTCTTAGTCACCAAGCAATTAGGACAGAGCTGAGAAGAAGAAGTGGATGATATTAATTGAAGTAAAAAAATAAATAACCAAAAACATGACCGAGCGTGTCACCAACTTGGCGAAGCAATTTAAGCGTATCACTAGTAGTCCGCATCACACTGAAGCAGAAAGACTTGGACAAGTACCGGTATGTTAAAATAATACCTAAATAGCAGACATGTATTCATGAAAATATGGATAAGTTGCTGATGTTGACAAAGAAGCACCTGAAAGAAGATGCATAGAAGTCCATAAAACTACTGTGGTTGCTAGTAGTACATTATATTGTATTGTATTTCTTACCTTATAGTTAGTTTTCTTTTTGAAAAGCATGGTGCATGTTGAAAATATTTCAAAATGTTTTGAGTGGTCTTAGCACAAATTAGATTGATTTCAATTAATGATGTGAGGATTGATACTGAAATATCAATACCGCCTGTACCTGATCTTTATGCTCTAATATTGATTCTTGAATCAAAATATCAATACTTTTGATACTTTAGTTGTTTGAGATCATCCATCCATCCATCCATTTTTTACCGCTTGTCCCTGTCGAGGTCGCAGGAGGTACTGGAGACTATCCCAACTGCAATCGGGCGGAAGGCGGGGTACACCCTGGACAAGTCGCTATATTTGAGGTCATGTGTATCAATACCAGGAACACAGTGTAAAAAAGTAAGTAAACTTGGCAATGAGGCAATGTGTCAACGCTTAATGTTTTATTTACATGTTCAGTAATTTCACCTTAACACGTTCATGTAACTGAATTGTGAATTCCATCCATCTATCCATGTTCTACCGCTTGTCCCTTTTGGGGTCGCGGGGGGTGCTGGAGCCTATCTCAGCTGCATTTGTGCTTTCTATTTTATTTGTAGTTCTTATGAATTAATGTATTTTAATGCTTTTATTTATATACTTTTTTTTCAATTTTTATGGTTTGAAACACCATTTTTGTATACTTAATTTTTTTTTTCTGTTCTATATTGGTATTCACGGCACAAAAAAAGAAAGAAAAAAATATATATATTGGTATTCACACCACTACTGTCATGATCCGTGGTCCGGATCATGTTTTGTTTACCGTATTTTTCGGAGTATAAGTCGCACCGGCCGAAAATGCATAATAAAGAAGGAAAAAAACATATATAAGTCGCACTGGAGTATAAGTTGCATTTTTGGGGGAAATTTATTTGATAAAAGCCAACACCAAGAACAGACATTTGAAAGGCAATTTAGAATAAATAAAGGATAGTGAACAACAGGCTGAATAAGTGTACGTTATATGACCCATAAATAATCAACTGAGAACGTGCCTGGTATGTTAACGTAACATATTATGGTAAGAGTCATTCAAATAACTATAACATATAGAACATGCTATACGTTTACCAAACAATCTGTCACTCCTAATGGCTAAATCCCATGAAATATTATACGTCTAGTCTCTTACGTGAATGAGCTAAATAATATTATTTGATATTTTACGGTAATGTGTTAATAATTTCACACATAAGGCACTCCTGAGTATAAGTCGCACCCCCGGCCAAACCATGAAAAAAACTGCGACTTATAGTCCGAAAAATACGGTAGTTATGTTCTGTTAGTTTTGGACTTCTTTAGTTCCCGTTTAGGCTTCCTTGTTTGCTTTTGTCACCATGGGGACTTATTACTCTGATTAGTGCTCGCCCGCTCACCTGCTTCTCGAGCACTAATCAGAGGCATTATTTAAGTTGTCTTTGCCAGTCAGTCGACCTGGCTTCTTTGTTTATATCACCCCTGTTCCAAGTAAGTTGTCTTTTTCCATGCCATAGCTTCTGTCTAAGTCTTAGCTTCATGTGTGTTAGGCACACTTGTCTTTTTTGTACTTTGCCTATGTTTTTGGTAGTTGGGTGATTTATGTTAATACATCAAATCCTACCTTCACGCTGTCGTCCGGAGCCGTCCGTCTTGCATTCCGATAGAACGAACCTCTTTAAGTCAACCCCCGCCGTGACAACTACCTCAATATACTTCTGAGTCTTACATAAATAAAAAAATGTTTAACGCTGTGAGATGTGTTGTTACTTGAAATACACAACTTTTTTTTATTTTAGCAGACACTTTAGGTATATTTGCACAAAGTATCGATATCGCCAAAACCAGCCGGAATTTTACTCTGTATTGGATTGGAAAGAAAATCAATGGTATCACACATCCCTGATTTCAATTCATTTCAATGGGAGATGTTGATTTGTGTTTTGAGTTAGCAGTTCAGTCACTGAACCAATTAAGCTTGCAAATTGAAAGTACTACTGTGATACAGTACGTTTTTAGAATGCCAACACCTAATCTAGAGTCTTAATATCAAACGGTTTATTTTCCACCTTCTACTCAATACGAGAGAGGGCGTGTACATAGTTTGTTTACTGGTTTTTTCAGGCATACATTTAACAACATTGATTCTAAAATGGAACTTACAGTATACCATTCTGATGAATAAAGACAGAACTCCACTATCTTCTCAATACCAATGTCTGACTCATACAACTCACTAATCTCATGCAAGTCAACACTACTATAGAGTTTGTGAGCACAGTATGGTTTTATATTGTTTTTGGAGATGAACTGCTATTTAGTCCCTGAATCCTGAACTAGTTGCAACATATTAGAAGTTTTTTTTAAACATCCATCATCAACGATCAATTTCTTAGCATATCTGGATAGGTTTAGTGTGCTTGTTGAATACAACCAGTGGCCTTGTGGTTAGAGTGTCCGCCCTGAGATCGGTAGGTCGTGAGTCATACCAAGGACTATAATAATGGGACCCATTACCTCCCTGCTTGGCACTCAGCATCAAGGG
The DNA here is from genome assembly GCF_033978685.3 of Nerophis lumbriciformis. Classification (NCBI taxonomy): domain Eukaryota; kingdom Metazoa; phylum Chordata; class Actinopteri; order Syngnathiformes; family Syngnathidae; genus Nerophis; species Nerophis lumbriciformis. Next base: position 15,676,444 of record NC_084558.2, on the reverse strand, counting down.
TTGGAATTGGGGGTTAAATCACCAAAATGATTCCCGGGCGCGGCCACCGCTGCTGCTCGCTACTCCCCTCACTTCTCAGGGAGTGGAACAAGGGGATGGGTCAAATGCAGAGGTTAATTTCACCACTCATAGTGTGTGTGTGACTATCAGTGGTACTTTAACTTAACTTTAAAGTTGCCCAGCATACTTAAGATTTGTGTGGAGGCCTGTGGGAAAATGGTCTGACCACCACTGGCTTAAACAACCTCAACATCCAAGGTCTTTACCTCATACTTGCCAACCTTGAGACCTCTGATTTCGGGAGGTGGGGGGAGGGGGGCGGGGCGGGGCGTGGTTAAGAGGGGAGGAGTATATTTACAGCTAGGATTCACCAAGTAAAGTATTTCATTTATATATATATATATATATATATATATATATATATATATATATATATATATATATATATATATGTATGTGTGGGAAAAAAAATCACAAGACTATTTCATCTCTACAGGCCTGTTTCATGAGGGGGGGTACCCTCAATCATCAGGAGATTTTTTCAATCATCTCCTGATGATTGAGGGTACCCCCCCTCATGAAACAGGCCTGTAGAGATGAAATAGTCTTGTGATTTTTTTTCCCACACATACATATATTGCGCTCTACTACGGTATCGAGCACTATTTTTTGGATAACCTTATTAAGACATATATATATATATATATATATATATATATATATATATATATATATATATATATATATATATATATATATATATATATATATATATATATATATGAACTACTAAGTCAAGTATTTCATATATATATAAATAAAATAAATACTTGAATTTCAGTGTTCATTTATTTACACATATACACACACATAACACTCATCTACTCATTGTTGAGTTAAAGGTTGAATTGTCCATCCTTGTTCTATTTGTCACTATTTTTCTAACCATGCTGAACACCCTCACTGATGATGCATTGCTGTGTGGCACGCAAAAAGTGTTTTCATCAAATGCACTGGATGGCAGTATTGTACTGTTTAAGAGTGTCACAACATTGTTGTTTACGGCAGACGAACTGCTTTACGGTAGACAAAATGTGACTGCTGTTGTTGTGTGTTGTTACCGCGCTGGGAGGACGTTCATGAAACTGCCTAACAATAAACCCACATAAGAAACCAAGAACTCGCCCTCCATCATTCTACAGTTATAACATGATTGGGCAGGTACGCTGTTTATATTGTGTGCCTGAATTTCGGGAGATTTTCGGGAGAAAATTTGTCCCGGGAGGTTTTCGGGAGAGGTGCTGAATTTCGGGAGTCTCCCGGAAAATCCGGGGGGGTTGGCAAGTATGCTTTACCTATAACGAGTGAGGAGACTAAAGATACCGTAAATGATGCTGATGATTAAAGAACGTTGAGCGTAAAGGGTCGAAGACTGGTAGAGTTTGAGGAAGTTTCTTAAGCTAAGTGATAGAGTATGACCTACCCAAATAAATAGACTGTGGGGTTGTGTCACATAGTTGGCATACGCACAATCAGTCCATCATCTGCACCATAAATGGTAATGCTCTTCAACAACACGGAGATAAAGCAGACACCCTCTCCAAACTTGTCCAAGCCGTCCGCCTCCACTCTTCCTTCCATAATCTTGCTTCTATACCTTCACCTCCAAGTCCTTTCACTCTGTCGTTCCTATCCAACACTCCTATTTAATCATGCTTTAGACCACTCACCACCTCGCATTTCAAATTCTGTATACGTTCCTTGTCTGCCGCGCGTGTACTTAGCGCCAGTGTGTTTATTAAAAAGGCATCAGAAGGGGGGTCTCTGCTGCTGTTGATCCATACCTTGATGGTCTGCAGAGTAACAACACGTCTGTGCTTGAAGGACACAGGAAGATCTCCTTCCATTACGGTCCATACAATCAAGAAACTGCTTTATATTTCAGAGAGCAGTTTGCAGCCGGACATAAATCACATGTGAGTGTCCAGTCATTTTATTGTGCGGGCATAAATCTGTTTAAAACTTGCACAATGAGAACCGTGTATCCGTATGGCAAATGTTGTTTGTTACAGTAATTAGATAGACACAGGACGGAACTTTAAACCTAATGGCTTTTATAGTAAATATCTCGGCCTTATGTAGTGTTTATATGTCAACTGATTTGTTTCACAAATTAGTTGGCTTCATAAATCCATCTGGGAAAGAAAAGAAGGAAGCTAAAGGGGAACTGTAAGCAAAAGCGTTTAGTTGTTTTCGCTTTCAAACATATAAAAATCATCTCGTTCTCGATGGCTAGTGATGTTGTGTCGTTCGCGAACAATTCGTTCGAACGAACGGATCTTTTGAGTGAACGTACTGAACCGAATCACTTCATGAACTGATTCATTCCTTTGTCAGTTCAGTTGAGCTCCGCCGCGACCATGCCGGTATGAGTGGAACTGGCGCATTCTGTGACTCACTGAACCCTCGACGTCGGCGAACGACGCAGCCAGCTACTCATCATGGGGGTCTGAGCGAACAATTCGTTCACCGCGGATTAACGACAGAAACAGGACTCGCGAACCTACTGACACAGAGAAGTGACTGTGTCGCGGAGGAGGACGTCACATTGAGGCTCTCGTTCAGTCACTGTGCGCGTCGTTCATTGGGTGCTGAGGGCTTGTGTCGTTCGCGAACTGACACACACCGAGATCTGCCGCTGGGGAAGCTGTTACTGACTGACTCATGATTTGCCGACCTGCACACAGAATTGCTGCTGCAGAAGTGATTCAGGTTCACGTACTGACCTGTGCTGACTGTGGCGCTGTGTCAGTCACTCACTGCCTGGTGTACTGCATGCACAGAGCTGTGTAGGGACTCGCGTTCACCCTATTTGCTGCTTCTCCCGCGAATGTCTGCAATGTACTGTACTACGCACGGCCCCCCCCACCCACTCCCCCTCCTATTATTTTTTTTTTTGGGGGGGGGGGTTCGGTGAATAAATTTTTTGAACGACTCAATTTAAGGAACTGATTCTAGTGATTCAGTACAGACAAAAGAACTGCCGATCCCATCACTAATGGCTAGCAATGTAGCTAATGGGAGCAACCAATTCTACCTCGAAATCACTTTAAAAAATGCATTCAAAAACCGTCAACAATACTTCATTTATGTTGTGTAACCTGTATAACAACCAAGCTCTGTTGTTATTGTAAGAGCGAACACTGAGGAACTCTGTGGGGAGGCGGGGCCGGCGGATCGACAACGAGGCGGCAAAATGGCGGCGAGGAGGCGTGGCCGGCGGACCCGCGTCCAAATGGACTACAGGTGCTTTGATCGCGCAGCTGGGCAGAATTGAGTGATCCCTTTATCAGTCGGCCGCGTCTTCGTCGTCTGCGTCCTGCTCTCTTTGTCTCTCTCGCTCCTCATGCACCTCTGGCTCTCCACCTCCTTCTGCCCCGTCGCTCTCAGTCGCCGCCCTTTTAAACACTGAAAAGGGATCACTCAATTCTGCCCATCTGTGCAATCCACGCACCTGTAGTCCATTTGGACGCGGGTCCGCCGGCCCGGCCTCCCCACAAACTATTTTTTCTATCATAGTAACACATCGACGTGCTTTGGTATTAGTCGTAAAAACTAACTACGGCAAGAGATAAACTAGCACCTACAACAACACAAAACATGTTGAAGTTTTTTATGCACAACACTGCGATAGAAAACCCATCTGCACTGACTGAAAAACATGAACAATCATATTACAGTATCTGTAAAGTATTAGCCCACATTTCATGTTTTGTTTGTGCACAGCTGAGCGAGCCAGACAGCGTATGTACTGTACTTGTACTAACACGCGTGGCGTGTTGCATGTATCATGATCAATATTAAAGTGACTCATTCGATGGACAGTTGTCTGTTTGGTCCAACTTGGACGGGGACGTTTCCTGTTGACTTTGGGTAAGCAATCCATTTATGTCAAAATAACTTGTCTCCAAGTGCCATATTTATACCGTCAAAATCGCTTTCATTCTCCTCTCCCGGCTTCCGTCTGCTCCAAGGTCTCACTCTTCCTTCGTGCTCGCTTCTATAAGCAGCAGTATATTTAGCTTCAAAAATATAAGGTTGTGAATCCTCATTTGTCCGAAAATAGTCATCTTTGTTGTCTGTTACCAAGTCTGCCATGATTAGAAAACACGCTCGTGTTTGATTCCGGAAGTAGGAACACACATGTTGCCAGAAGTCAAACCTGCACTGCTATGGAAACAGAAATCATGGCGCGGAATAAATCAGTCTCGGAAATCATTTAAATGATCTATATGTAACTACAATATAAATATATAGACTTGCAGTGTGTACCGTATTTTTCGGAGTATAAGTCGCACCGGAGTATAAGTCGCACCTGCCGAAAATGCATAATAAAGAAGGAAAAAACATATATAAATCGCGCTGGAGCCCGGCCAAACTATGAAAAAAACTGCGACTTATTGTCCGAAAAATACGGTATATAAAATGTTGTTGAAGGGTTTTGAAGTTGTTTTAGAGGGCTTTGAAGGCGACAACGGTCACTCACATTAGCTGCATCTTTCAAGTGTTTATCGAGAAAAAAAAGACAGAAAAAAGAAGACGTGTTCTTCACATAATGAATGTGAATGATTGGCAAAATTCCCCAAAAAAGTGGAGTTCCCCTTTAAGGACTCCGAATACGGTACAGTATATATACTATATAGTAATTGCAATGTATTCATTGTACTTCATGTTCTGTTCAAAATATGTTATGTAGTTTTGTATTTCTTACTTAATCAACAAAAGGTTGCTGAACAATTTTACACAATCTACATATTTGTTATTTTCAAGCCTTTGTGTCAGTGTCGATATTGAATGAGCAATTTTTCAAAAAAGCTACAAGGAAAAATTCCAGCAGCCAAGCCAATCTGCAAGGTCCTGACGGACCCATCTGGAACTGCTGAGCCAAAAAAGAGCATATTTTTTTCCAGGCAGCAGTTTACATGTAAGGATGGATTGTTGTTGTGTAAAAGGATAAAAGACTACAAACACACTGCAGACATGCATACAACATGTCCTTTGTAATAAATGGAAAGGCATGTTCAGTTTGCCTCTTGTTTATAACCTGCACAAATCCTAAATAAAGAGAAGTAAGTAATTATTGCGTGTAATTATATTGATTGGCCCTAACAAAGAGATTGCACCTGAAGTCATATTTATTCAGTTGTAATTAACTTTGTATATGCTATAACGATGCTTAATTTCTTCATCAATTAGGCTTGAGGGGCTATGCTTCATGTATGATTAGTGTGTGAGTGTGGTGTGTATGCTGGAATCTTGAAAGGCATCAACAATTAGATAAGAGTTAAAAAACACAGGCGTAGGCTTTAGAAACATAAAGTATAATTGATTGTGCATACCAGTGACGTGCAGTGAGGTTCATGACTGGTGAGGCACTGACTTCATCACAGTCAGATTTACAAACATATGAACCCTAAAGAGTATCTTATTCACCATTTGATTGGCAGCAGTTAACAGGTTATGTTTAAAAGCTCATACCAGAAATCTTCCCTGCTTGGCACTCAGCATCAAGGGTTGGAATTGGGGGTTAAATCACCAAAAATGATTCCCGGGCGTGGCGCCGCAGCTGCCCACTGCTCCCCTTACCTCCCAGGGGGTGATCAAGGGGATGGGTCAAATGCAGAGGACACATTTCACCACACCTAGTGTGTGTGACAATCATTGGTACTTTAACTTAACTTTAACTTTACACATACAAACTGTAGCACACAAAAAAGTACATTTAATAAAAAAAAACGTTATTATGGTCTTACCTTTACTTATAAATGAAGTCCATGCGCCGCTCCTTCTGAACAAAAGCATCGATAACTTGTTTACAGAAGTCTTCCTTATCTTACTTCAGTTTTAAAAGTCTCTCTGTCTCGATGGAGATCTTCCTTTAATTATTACCTCCTGCTTCGATTGTAAGGCCCGTTTAGAAAACTGTTTTATTTTAGATATGTAATCCTCCATGTTAAAAGTCCAGGCGAGAGGAAAAAATAAACGATCGCTAACTGTTGCTGCTTGTTGTCACTTATTCTGCAGCCGAGTAGTCGCATGAATGATCCCTGGGATCCCTAGCGCCCTCTACTACCAGGAGGCGGGATTACTGCGAGCCTCACCCAGTGCGTCTTCGCAACCGTTTTATGATTGCTCAGCACAAGAAATACGTTACACACATACAGTTGTTGACAAAATACACTGTACATTATACACCTCAGCTAACTAAACTATGGAAATGTATAATATAATTCATATAGCAATACGGTCTCACTGCACAGCAGGCCAGCAGTTAGCCGAGTCATTGCGCAATCCATGGTGAGGCTCAACTGGCTGCTGACTCACCGCAAGTCTCTTCTCAGTATTTGAACGGCAAATGTGAAAATTCAGCGATTTTGAATAAAAATAATCTAAAACTGATGAAGTTAAATGGAAAATAACTTTATAGTATAATCACTGGATACATATAACAATTTAAATTTTTTTTTTTTCTTTTTAAATTTTTTTTCTTTCCATGATGGCACGTGAGGCCCCGCCTCACCTGCCTCCCCTGACAGCACGTCACTGGTGCATACATATCAGGGTTTCCCCTACATGTGATTGATCCTGGCGCACCGCCACAGCAAAGTAAATGCTGCCACATTTTCAAAATATTTATATATTTTTTTACATGAAAATATTTTTTCCATATTGTGAAAATGCTTCTCGAAGCTTTATTTTGAAAAAAACCTAAACAAAACGTGCACCTAAATCGCTTGTCAGAGCACTCCAGCTGGTCCCACACGGAGACGGAGTTGGTACTCCACAAAAATAAGGAGAGAAAGTTGAAGACAAAGGTATTTCAAGTTAATTAATGCATTTCTTGTTCAGGCCTGTTTAAACTACCCTAATTATGTTGACATTATTACCGACAATAATGTCTAACTTTATGCTGTGTGCGTCTTAGAACCTCCACAGGGGCATCTCTGTGTGAAATGTGCATGTTGTCCTCTGGGAGCTCCAACATTCCAAAAATATGCACGTTAGGTTCATTAAATTGTCCATAGGTATGAATGTGAATGTGAATGATTGTTTGTCTAAATATGCTCTGCGATTGGACATGCTAATTTGGGTTAGCGTGTAAATGAGCTGGTCCTTTGTACGTTAGCATTAAGTTAGTGCAGGGGCCGGCAACCCGCGGCTATAGAGCCACATGCGGCTCTTTAGCGCCGCCCTAGTGGCTCTCTGGAGCTTTTTCAAAAATGTATGAAAAATGGAAAAAGATGAAGGGAAAAAAATATATTTTTTGTTTTAATATGGTTTCTGTAGGAGGACAAACATGACACAAACTTCCCTAATTGTTAGAAATCACACTGTTTGTATTAAAACATGCTTCACTGATTCGAGTATTTGGCGAGCGCCGTTTTGTCCTACTAATTTTGGCGGTCCTTGAACTCACCGTAGTTTGTTTACATGGAACATTTCTCCGACTTTCTAGGACGTGTTTTATGGCACTTCTTTTTCTGTCTCATTTTGTCCACCACTTTTAACGTTGTGCGTGAATGCACAAAGGTGAGTTTTGTTGATGTTATTGACTTGTGTGGAGTGCTAATCAGGCATATTTGGTCACTGCATGACTGCAAGCTAATCGATGCTAACATGCTATTTAAGCTAGCTATATGTACATATTGCATCATTATGCCTCATTTGTAGGTATATTTGAGCTCATTTAGTTTCCTTTAAGTCCTCTTAATTCAATGTATATCTCATGACACACTATCTGTATGTAATATGGCTTTTCATTTTTTGCGGCTCCAGACATATTTGTTTTTGTATTTTTGGTCCAATATGGCTCTTTCAACATTTTGGGTTGCCGACCCCTGAGCTAGTGACATTAGAGCCAACCTTCATCCTGCATAACTGTATTGTTTTATTCCAGGGGTGTCGAACAACATTTTAGCTCAGGGGCCACATGAAGGAAAATCTATTCCCAAATAGACCAGACTGGTAGAATCATGGCATGATAACATAAAAATAAAGACAACTCCAGATTGTTTTCTTTGTTTAAAAATAAGCCAAGCACATTATGAAAATGTACAAATCATAATGTTTTTTACACTTACATGTTGCGGTTAAAAGTATTCTATCTTCATTTGTTGTTATTTATACTTTTTGAATAAATGATGTGATAATGTTCATCAGTCAATTAGGTGGAACTGAGTTTGGCAGAGTTTTAAAATGCTTTCATTGGTGTACATTTTTAATCTATCAGAAGACAAAATTATTAATAATACCAAAATTAAATGACAGGATGATAGTAATGTAGTTTACTAATTTTCCTAATGTACTAACATTATGTGGTTTGTTCTGTACATATGCAGCATCAATTACAACACAACTTGTGAGTTTGGACTCATTTCAATAATCAAACATGAAGTCAGAAGGAGATACTCATTATTTCAGCAAATTAATGTACGTCGGGAAAATGTGTCCCAACACAAAATGTACAGATAATCAAAAGCATTTATTTGGGTATAAATGTCACAAGTTACATTACTAACAACATCTTTGACAATCAACACATGGGCGTAACAATCCACATGTTTTGTCATTACTATCCATAATAAGCAGCATAAGTATGTAGAATCAAAACATCGAGGTATTGCCTCTGTCTTAACACGGCACATAGCTCCGCCTCCTCTGAAGTCATGCACGCTCTCGCGGCATGAGACGCAAATAATTGCTATTGCGACATCCAGTGGACACATTTAGAACAGCAATTTCTTTCATCTAAAATTGTTAGCCCATTTTTATACTTGGCAAACTCATCTCGCTGGCCAGGCAAAACCTATTTGCAGGCCTGATCAGGCCCATGGGCCGTACGTTTAACATCCCTGCTTTATTCAGTTCATTCCAAACTATTTTATGACTGTAACGTGATTTCTACATGTATGTGTTTTTAATGTGTATATTTAATGAACTTTCCTTAGTGTGCTTAATTTTACATTAGCTTCATTGTGGAGAACATCAACAATACACATATTTTTTTCATATGAAATTCAAAGGACTGTTTACATATTTGACAAACTGAATTCCAACATAATAATATAAAGTGTAGACTTTGTTACCTTTTACGATAAGCAGCAACAATTGATATTGCATGTGCAAAGAGAGCACAGTCTACCAAGTCAAATGTATTGTGTGTTATACAAACTTGGCCAATAAAGCCGCTTCTGATAATGAAGGACACAATATAGGTTATTAATACTAATAACATATTTGTTTTTAAATTTAGGTAAACCATTATGTACAGCATTGCAAATCTAAATTATCATGATATCATATATGATGATATCATATTGACCACGCTCATAGTCACGCCCCCATGCCACATATTGTACTACAGTGAGAATCAAAGAGAAACCCTACATATGTTTGTTATGTAACTTCCTGTAACATTGAGTTTTAATTATGGGTTCATTATGATTATTGGACCGATAATAGGAATTAAGACATCACACCGATAAATCCTATACCATTCAGAAATAACTGATGAAAAAAACAAAAAACGCTCCAATGGGTCGAGATTACACGTAGTTAAAGTTAAAGGCCTACTGAAACCCACTACTACCGACCACGCAGTCTGATAGTTTATATATCAATGATGAAATCTTAACATTGCAACACATGCCAATACGGCCGGGTTAGTTTACTAAAGTGCAATTTTAAATTTCGCGTGACATATCCTGCTGAAAACGTCTCAGTATGATGACGTCAGCGCGTGACGTCGCGAATTGTAGAGGACATTTTGAGACAGCATGGTTGCCAACTATTAAGTCGTCTGTTTCATCGCAAAATTCCACAGTATTGTGGACATCTGTGTTGGTGAATCTTTTGCAATTTGTTCAGTGAACAATGGAGACAGCAAAGAAGAAAGCTGTAGGAGGGAAGCGGTGTATTGCGGCCGACTTCAGCAACACAAACACGGCCGGTGTTTCATTGTTTACATTCCCGAAAGATGACAGTCAATCTTTACCATTGGCCTGTGGAGAACTGGGACAACAGAGACTCTTACCAGGAGGACTTTGAGTTGGATGCGCAGACACGGTACCGTGAGTACGCATGCAGCTGCGGCTTCCAGCTATTTGATCGCTTGCCCGTACGTGCATGCCGCTATGTGCATGTCACATACATAACTTTGGGGACTTTGGGGAAATATATGTGCTGTATGAACTTTGGGGAGGTGAACGGTACTTTGGGCTGTGGGATTGAGTGTGTTGTGCAGGTGTTTGAGTTGTATTAGCGGGTTATATGGACGGGGGGAGGGGGGGGGGGGGGGGAGGGGTTATGCGGTATTCATTTGTGGCATATTAAATATAAGCCTGGTTGTGTTGTGGTTAATAGAGTATATATATGTCTTGTGTTTATTTACTGTTTTAGTCATTCCCAGCTGAATATCAGGTCCCACCCGCCTCTCACAGCTTCTTCCCTATCTGAATCGCTCCCACTGCCCTCTAGTCCTTCACTCTCACTTTCCTCATCCACAAATCTTTCATCCTCGCTCAAATGAATGGGGAAATCGTTGCTTTCTCGGTCAGAATCGCTCTCGCTGCTGGTGGCCATGATTGTAAACAATGTGCGGATGTGAGGAGCTCCACAACCTGTGACGTCACGCTACTCGTCTGCTACTTCCGGTACAGGCAAGGCTTTTTTTTCAGCGACCAAAAGTTGCGAACTTTATCGTCGATGTTCTCTACTAAATCCTTTCAGCAAAAATATGGCAATATCGCAAAATGATTAAGTATGACACATAGAATGAACCTGCTATCCCCGTTTAAATAAGAAAATCGCATTTCAGTAGGCCTTTAAAGTACCAATGATTGTCACACACACACGAGGTGTGGCGAAATTATTCTCTGCATTTGACCCATCACCCTTGATCACCCCCTGGGAGGTGAGGGGAGCAGTGGGCAGCAGCGGTCAAGCGTTCCTACCGATACAACGTGATTGCCACACCCATGCCTACACTGATAAATGGACATTAAGACATAAGCTTCACCAGTGATTTATGGCCGTCTGACACTAGCCCTACCAAAGTAGTGATGTATTATTTGGCTAAGACACATTTACAGGTATAGTTTGTCAAATATACCTCTCTTTGAGTAATTCTTACCTGCAGGTCTGCACAAACTTCATTTAATTAACATTTAAAACAAATATAATAGCTATAAATAAGTTATTGTTATCTATATCAGTTTCGAGAAGCACAAAGTTAGCTGTATAGGTTTGGAAAAAAATATTGTGCAGCCCTAGTTTGAATAATTGACTTTTAATCATTCCAATAATTAAACATATATTTTACATCCATATTGTCAAACTGAGCTGTAAAATTCTGTATTCAATCCAAATTCTCAGCAAAATATGCATCTAGAGTTGCACAAACAGTTTGAACTGCCGCAACGCATGACATCAAAATATCACGCAAGAGCACAATGTAACATGCTATAGTCGACTTCAGCAAGCGGCAAACGATTAACCCAGTGGTTATGTTTTGCTTTTTCATTGGATTATTGCGGCTTTCTGGCAACAGTTATACGAAACACAGATGCAGCTTTGTTCATATGGCAACACTTACTCTAGGAAGCCTTAACAAGTAGTGTTTTTTGTTTTTTTCTAGGGGAAAATAGTTTGAAATCTTCACAAATCTTAGGTCAACATTGTAGTTTTTGGTTGTTTTTTTTTATCAAGGATTTCTTTAAAATAGACAAAGTACACATTTTAGCATGCAGCAACATTTGAATAAGCATAGCACGAACGTGAACTGACCAGGAACGTTAGCAATGAAGTTAGTGCTAAATATGAGTAGTTTCCTGGATGGCTGGCGACCAGACTCGCAGGCGACTAAAATAGTTAATCAGGGGTTTCTCAGTAATGAGCGCAATACTATTCCTTTTACTGTGAGCCAGCATACCAAATGATTTTAAAGGCATTACTTTAACGTACAATTACTCCATACTTTTTTTCAGCTGTGGAGCATTAATCAGGACACAGCAAAGTATTCCCTATCAAGCAAAACTCTCAAGAGTAAATTGGCTGGATGATACTTGGATAGTAAACAAAACAAAGCCTTGTAGTCATGAAAAACTGAAAAAAAACCTAGATCTGTCAGTGCTGCTTTTACTGCATGTCAATCGACTCACAATCAATTGTAGGTTTGGAAAGAGCAAAGGGATTCACTTCAACACAAAACAACACACTCAGATAGACTGTGGTGAAAGGAATCCTGCGGCACGGTAGACTGAATAACAAGGAGGATGGAAGCAGTGGAGAAAATAAGTAATAAAATGAGACGAGGGGGGCTGGGGATAAGTGTAGGTACGGGGAGGAAAGGCAGAAGAAGAAAGTGGAAACTATAAGGCAAAAAAAACTGTAAGGTTGAGTGGAGAAAGCTCTAAGACTTCCTGTGGTTGTGCTAAAGATGATGCCATCTGGATATGTTTATAAGCACTGGGTCAGGGACTGAAAGTAACCCAATAAAACTAAAACACGGTGGAATCTCCTTCCCTCTCATATAATACTTCTGTTGTTTAACTTCCTACAAACCATACATATCAAATACCGTTTGACAATTCATTTGGCAAGCTGCACCTTGTCAGAACATCAATGATTGTCAATCTCATTGTTAAGTTAAAGTTAAAGTACCAATGATTGTTACACACACACTAGGTGTGGTGAAATTTGTCCTCTGCATTTGACCCATCCCCTTGTTCACCCACTGGTAGGTGAGGGGAGCAGTGAGCAGCAGCGGTGGCCACGCCCGAGAATCATTTTTGGTGGTTAAACCCCCAATTCCAACCCTTGATGCTGAGTGCCAAGCAGGGAGGTAACGGGTCCCATTTGTATAGTCTTTGCTATGACTCGGCCGGGATTTGAACTCACAACCTACCGATCTCAGGGCGAACACTCTAACCACAAGGCCACTGAGCAGGTATGTCTATTGTCTATCCTCTCCCATTCTTAGGGCACACACACTGGGCCTTTGGAATCAATACCGCTCTATCCCTTGTGCACTGATAGACTGCAACCAAAATACTCTGCAACCATCACTTTATTATAAAATACCGATTACTGCATTTTGTGAGCTGCTCTGTTCATTAAATATAATCATTGCCGTTTGCTGTTTGTTTTCTGTCAGTCAGTATAGTTAGATAAATAACCCCAAATATTACTGGCGTTTTTTCACGAAACTTTCAGGAAATTTTCCCTAATAAGATACGGAAACACTGATTCGATTTTGGGCATGATCCAGATAAAGACTGCCACATTACCTTGCATTCCCGCTTATGTGTACGTGTGTCTAAGCCGGGGGTCAGCAACCCACGGTCCTCAAGCTACTTGGTATCGGATCGATACCTACATTTGTGGTATCATCCAAAACTAATGTAAAGTATCCAAACAACAGAAGAATAAGTGAAGTGTAGATAGAACATGTTGAAACAGAAAATAACCAGTACCGGTACCAAAATATTGGTATCGGGACAACCCTAGTATGTCAATAGTTGGGCCTTCCCCCACTTCTCTCTCTCATCTCCTCATACAAACGCATTCCCCCATTTTCTCTCCCACATGGCTGCAATTATGCTGGTGTAAATAAACAAGTCCAGAGAGAGACATCACAAATTCCTGTTGGGCTCGTGGGAGCAGTGCAGCTTACAAAATCACATAGAGAGACACAAACATACACATCAAATCTTTAACTTGAACTCATCAATCACTAGCTCAGCCATGGATAGCCACTTGTGTGGAAGGTGCAACAAAACAAATCATTAGGTTGACACACTCACCTGCTCGTGATACTCGATGCCCATGCTTAGCGTATTGATCAGGATGGCAATCATGATCCCTCGTCCGAAGTACTTGCTATCGACGATCTTCCTGAATGTGTCGCACACCAACCTCCAGAAGTGCACCACCTTTCCGGCTGTTTTACCCAGCCGGAAGGCTTTCTTCCTGGGCTGCCGGCTGTCTCGCCTGTCTCTGCGACGCATGTCGTGGCTGAACTCATAGACGCCCTCGCTGTCGGAGTCTCCAGGTGTCTCGTTGCCCTCTGTACCGCCTTCGGACTCGTTGGCGAGGGCTTTTGCGCAGTAAGGGCAACTCTCAGGGTCCAATGTCAACATCGCCGTGTCCATGGCGCTGCTGGTGATGCTCAGGTCACGGGCCGACAGCTGGCAGGAGGGCTGGGCTGCAGCTGAGCGAGAGAGCTGAGTAAGTGACTGTGATTGTGATAAATAGCATGCATGAAGTGTTTAATATAAAATGTCTAAACAAATAAAAGCATCTATTGTGAAGAACAAGATTTGGGGATGCTCGCGTGTGTGTAAGAGCGAGCGTGTTCGACAGTGACGGGCAGTGCGTGAGCCTCGTCTCCGCAGACCACGCTCCGGCCTGGATGGCTGGCGGCCCGCGTTTCCACCGTCTGTATAACCTGAGCAGATCTGGCCTGACTTTTGCTGAGCACACTGCCTTTTAGAACTTGGCCAAAAGCTGAAGACGTTTGTTGCCAGCTAGAACATGAAGCATTTAACATTTGACTGTGATTACAATGTTTCTCTCTCTCACGGAAAGGGGAAAAAAAAAATCTGGATAATACTTTAGTTTGATACTTGATCAAAACACATTTCTAACTGATTCTAATAGGGGATTGCATGAAAAGGACTATTTTGTTTTGCTTCTGACAAAAAAAAAACACCCTTGTCGTCCTCATAATTTATAATGTCCAATTGTTATCTTCACCAAGCTGGAAAACCTGCATGTGAGAGGTATTGTTTTAAATACAATTGCTTTGTTAGTTTGTTTGAGGTATTGCACAAAAACTGAGAACCGATATCCATTCAATTTTGTGAAGTGAAGAAGGAAGCAAAACACTTAACTACCTTGTTCACTTTAGTGGGAATAGGAATACATTTATTCTTTATATTGTTTGCTTATGATCGAAGCATTACTCTCATCCGCAAAAATAGATCTCATCATCCAACGTCATTAGCTCACAATAGTACAACACCCAAAACCAGTGAAGTTAGCACGTTGTGTAAATCGTAAATAAAAACAGAATACAATGATTTGCAATTCCTTTTCAACCTATATTCAATTGAATAGACTGCAAAGACATGATACTTAATGTTCAAACTGGAAAACTTAATTTTTTTGGCAAATATTAGCTCATTTGGAATTTGATGCCTGCAACATGTTTCAAAAAAGCTGCCACAAGTGGCAAAAAAGACTAAGAAAGTTGAAGAATGCTTATCAAACACTTATTTGGAAAATCCCACAGGTGAACAGGCTAATTGGGAACAGGTGGGTGCCCCAATTGGGTATAAAAGCAGCTTCCATGTCCTTGAACTCACCGTAGTTGTTTGGACTGTGACGCAACAGTTTATTTACATGTGTAACTTTCTCCAACGCTGCCGCAGAAAGACGTGTTTTATGCCACTCCTTTTTTGTCTCATTTTGTCCACCAAACTTTGTATGCTGTGCGTGAATGCAGAAACATGAGCTTTGTTGATGTTATTGACTTGTTGGAGTGCTAATCCGGCATATTTGGTCAGTGCATGACTGCAAGCTGTATGTACTTATTGCGTCATTATGCCTGGTGTGTAGGTATATATAAGCTTGTTTTATTTCCTTTACCTATGTCCTCTGTGTATTTAATTTACATTTGCATGTCTCATGACATATCTGTATGTAATATTGTCTATATTTCTGATAGTTGTGTGCCATGTTGATCCAGACCACAGCAAGCAAAGATTGTAATAAATCCATTCGAAGAAGACAGCCTGACATTTCCTTTAATTTGGACACACATCTATACATTTGGCCATTCTAAGCCAGTAATTTCCAGGAGTTATCTCACCCTCTGAGACACTTACATCGTGTGTTGCCTTCATTATAGAATTTATATAAGGCTTTTAAATTCCTGCGGCTCCAGACAGATTCCTTTTTTTTGGATTTTTGATCCAATATGGCTCTTTCAACATTTTGGGTTGCCGACCCCTGCATTAGGGGGAATAATTATCAGAAATTGACTAAAGAAAGGGTGCATTGAATGGCAAGTCCAGATCCAACAACAACAAAGCCATTTCCATCGCTGTGATCAGCTACCCGCCGATAAAGGGAGAACCCCTCCACCTTGACAAAGGCTAACCACAACAGGTGTCGTACCAGATTTTTAATCCCAGACAGAATGTGTATCCCTGGCAGCTTCACTTATGTGTTTAAAGACTAGTTTAGCGCGATAATGTGGATGTGTACGATCATGTTTTGATTGTCAAAGATGTTTGGTAATGTAATCTGTGATGTTAGTATATTAATTGGGGGTTACAGAGTGGGGACATTTTCTGGCAGGTTTAAAAATGTAAATATTCCTCTATAATATATTCTGGTTGATAGTCCTTAATTACAAAATGTTTAGCAGGCTAGTCGACTAGGAACATTAGCAGTATGTTCATAATGGAGAGGCTTAAAACACTAGCCACTGGTACATGGACAACATTAATTTAATCTGATCATCATTGGATTAGAATGAAAAAAAAAATCTGATTATAACGTACTTTTTCTTGCATCACACCTTAAATCGGAATACTTTACTTTGACATGCGCAGAACCTAACATAAACGGTAAACTGTTATTACTTGCGCTATGGCGCCATCTTTTGGACGAGTTCGCTCACTGCAGATGCTGACTAAGCAGTGACTTCCACTGTTATCAGACGTTGGCTTTGTGCTTTTTATGTTGTAATTATGTACGGGCTGCGGAGCGTCTTTATGTTTCAACATTGTGTGTATGTGTTTGAGGCTAGCAGTTCGCACTTGGAGTAGCTGTACATTTGTGAATAAAACAGCTCTTTAAGACGACAACTGGATCCCTTCTTTTGTTGTAACATCGACACATGACACTCCAGACCATATTTTTGTTTTTGCTAGTCTCGTTTTAAAGCAACAAATTAAACAGTATATAACGCATCAAGACAAGCGCTTCATTCCGAGAAAAATAAATGTAGACCCTGCTCCACCACCAAAGTATAGCTGACAGCCAAGACATGTGCAGTAAAGATAGAACTAACCCGAATTTCGGAAGATGTGTTTTCATGCACTACAATGCGAATAATTTTAGGCATAAACCACCTGTCTCGATCGGAATTCAATTTTGATGCGAAAGTGTGTGATTGTGTCAGAAAATTCTGCAGGGTGTGTTTACATGATGCAATTTTATTCCGTTTAGGTTTTTAATCCGATTAAATGTGTCCATGTACACTTAGATACCGTCATGCAGAAATATTAATACAATTAATTTGTACAACACATAAACAGAAAATCAGAAGCATGTATTTAGGTAGCCTTATCAAAGGTTTCCATACCAAACATCCATCCATTCATCCATTTTCTACCGCTTGTCCCTTTTGGGGTCGCGGGGGGTGCTGGAGCCTATCTCAGCTGCATTCGGGCGGAAGGCGGGGTACACCCTGGACAAGTCGCCACCTCATCACAGGGCCCATACCAAACATCTTTGGTCATATTTTTTTATTGTAAATAAAATAGCGTTTGTGTCCTTATTGTGTTGAGTCGTTTCAAAAAGCATAACGTTTAATAAATATTTGCATGAAGCAAAAAAGTGTCCAGTCCAATGTTGATAGTATTACAAACTTGAAAAAGGCATTAGGTACGAGTTAACTACAGTAGGTAAGGTTGTATTTTTGCCTCATTCCTGTGAGAATTCTGCGTGTGATTGAAACATTAAAGAGTGGGACTATCCAGGGCTAGCTGCAGTGTGCTCAAACAACCACCACATAGCATATGTGAGCAGAATATTCTGTATCATCTCTTTCTCTAATGGACTTCTAAGGTTAACAGTGCACTTCACGCATTCTTCACTCATGCTTAAAGTGTAAGACTAGGCAAACATACAACTTTGCGTACTTTAGGGACAGATTAATGTTTGATCGGTATCAAATATTGTAATATTTGACAATCCAGCACCCCCCACGACCCCGAAAGGGACATTCGGTAGAAAATGGATGGATGGATGGATGGTCCTAACTTTGATATAACCATAATTTTGCTTTTGCAAAAAACAGGCTAGGGGTTGTGTTAATATTAACAAGACTTTAACACACAAATGGAACAATTTTTCACAGAAGTGACCCCTTTGGCTCTCATTTTCTGAATAACACAGTGGCCGCGGACCGGATGAGTTGGTTGACTGATACAGGTACGGAGTTCCACTATACCCATTTAATAGTGACCGGCAATGATCTACCTGAGGGGTTGAGAGTGTCCACCAAGCTCTGCCGCCTTCTCCCATGGTTTATTGGTGGGACGTTGAGGCTGGTTGCGACACTTCCTCGTCTGGACTCAGCCAGAGCTCTTGCCTGCAAGGTGGGGTAATTCTTAGGACCAGGGGCAGCAAAGGGCACAGAGTTCCTCTTCATTGCCCTTGAAGAGGAAGCTGGTGTCAAAGAGAACTGGCCCTGGGTTTGCCATAGGTTTGTAGTTGAGGGTGTACAGCAACGTGTTTCTAGATGGAATACTCCAAGAGTTGAGTGTGAATCACCAAATCCCACCAGATTTGTGTCAGACAAGGCTGATGTTGCTGAAGGTAGTGGCACAGCTAAAGCGACCGCACCTCCATTATTGTTATGAGAAGACGCCTCCATATCTCTACCTTCAAGACACCGGATATTAGCTTTCACACTGCCATTGCCAAGATGGTAGTGGTAGTGAGGGTGCACCATGTGTTGAACTGAAAAGGATCCCTGCTTGGAAGATTTCCTCCTTCTCCTCTGGCTTTGCCGTTGCTGGGGTTCTACTGGAGGCGGAGAGGCGGCAATGTTGATCCCTGCACGACGAGCTAAGAACCTGCAGATGTGGGCCACCTCCCTTGCCCCCTTCCGTATGATGTGAACAAGGTACTTGAGTAGCTCGTCATAGCAGGACCCCGGCTCGGAGAGGGAAGCCAAGGTGCTGGCACTAGACATGAAGCGCACTCTCTGCTCCTTCATCAGCTGGCTCTCTCTCTGCTTTGTTTCAGAGAACTGAGTGGCAATGACGACCAGGCATAGGTTGATCATGAAGAATGAGCCGATCTAAGAACAGGGAAGAATTGTTATCCGAGCAGTCGTGACAAATAGATGAAAGGAGAAACTTGTGCAATCATCAGGAAGTAGCACTTACGATAATGAGTAGGATGAAGTAGATGAAGTTGTAGAAGGAGTGAGCATCCATCACGAAATACATGATATCCACCCAGCCCTCCAGAGTGATCACCTTAAGGAAGCAAACAGTAAACATATGTTGGACAATGCAGGAAAATATACACTAAGTAATAAGAGATTCACACAAGCAATAGTAAAAAAAAAAAAACGACAAAAAACACTCCTTCCCCTAATTTCTATCACGGGGGCTGATTGCGGATTAGCGAGACCCTACCGTGCTTACTTAATTTAGGTCACACTCTAGAAATGTTACATGTTGATCACAGGTCTGACATACTGGAGTTGATTATCATTAGACTTTAAACTAATAATAATGGTAATTTCTGGACTACAAGCCGTTACTTTTTTCCTACGCTTTGAAGCCAGCGTTTTGGCCAATGCTGCGGCGAGTTCACAAACTTCACATGCTGCCAGTACATTTAGCCTCATCACATTTTCATTTCATTTCATTTTTATTTATCTCCTTCATTGATGTGCATCTTTGATCGAAAGACAATTATACCACAATTATTAAATTTTACATTTACACACCAATGCCTGAGAAGGAGCAGGATGAAGAAAAATCTTATATTTTCCTGCCCCCTTCAACATAATATGTAGTCTTACTTAATAATATCATATAAACCAACAATTACATCCAAATATAACGAAAACATACAGAAATGTAAACACTTATGGCTGTCCATATGATCTTATTGTTCTGTCTTTATATATTTTTTTCAATTGGAATATATTTTTACAATCTTTTATCTCATTGTAAAGAGAATTCTATAGTTTAACCCCCACCACTGATATGCACATTTGTTTTAAAGTTGTCCTTGAATACTGATGTTGGAAATGACCTTTTCTTCTATGCTCTTCATTCTCAGAAGTGATGACAAACTTTTTTTTGTAAATTTGCTGGTAATGTTTTACTTTTAGCCTTAAACATGACACATAATGTCTAACTTTACTAGCTCCTGAAATTTCAATAAACCCGAATTAATAGATAATATGTTAGTGTGTTCTAAGTAATCTACTTTATGAATAATCCTTATAGCTCTTTTCTGTAGTTCATATAATGCCTTTATGTTACTCTTGTATGTGTTCCCCCACACTTCCACACAGTAGCTGATATATGGCAATATAAGTGTACAATACAATATACGCATTGCCCTATAATCTAACACATATTTTACCTTATTTAATATAAAAATACTCTTAGACATCTTTTTCCGTACATGTGCAATATGAGATTTCCATGTCAGACCGTCATCCAGTATCACTCCTAAAAATCCATGTTCAAAAACCCTTTCAATACCAATTCCATCTATTGACAGTTTGATCGTTTCCTCCCTTTTCCTCTTACAAAAAATCATGAACTTTGTTTTTTTTACATTTAATGATAATTTATTGACATCAAACCATCTCTTAAGTTTAATCATTTCCTGTTCAATAATATTTGATAATGCTTTTAAGTCATGTCCCGAACTATAAAAGTTGGTGTCGTCTGCAAATAATACAAATTTCAATAACTTTGATACCTCACATATATCATTAATATATAAAATAAATAATGTTGGTCCCAAAACCGAACCTTGTGGAATTCCACATTCAATCCTCATTTGTTCAGATGTATGTACATCAAACCGTTTGAACTGCCGAACGGGTCACAGTGGACCAATGACATTGTTCACAATAAATCAAATTCACTCGCACAATAAATCAGTCAGTTACACCGTATGCACTCCCCTCAACATTAAAAAGAATACACCAAAATACACACGACACCGCCCCAAAGTCAAAGGTGATCGACCCGTCGATTGTAAAATGAAACAGCCGTCACTAACAGACCCCTGAAATGCATGCCGAAGAAGATGGCATAAACCCAGAGGTGACCCACATCGAGACGAAAGTGAAAGAAAAAACGAGGCCCAGAGAAAGAAGAAGTTCCCTCAACTCCGACTTAGCCATTTTCTCTCTTGCCTCTGGTGAGGGCGGTCACATTTTTTTCCGCTCCATCCTCTCCCAGCTTGTTCTCTTTGTTTTTGTCTTGTCTGAACTTTTTTGAAGCCTCTTTCTTTGCGCTTTCCTCAAATCTAAACATCAGACATGGATATGATCAGCTGGACTCTCGACGCAATTGACAAAATCTTTTTGACGAGGAAAAGAGGTTCGGGGGAGCCTGGCTGCCCTGATGGAACCATTGCTGCGGGGTACGCGAGAGATTCCTGGGAAAAATGGAGAATCATGTGCCTCTCAGTCCTTTCCATCGAGGACGTGGAAGACATCTACCTATTTGGAACCGTGATCGTGGGGCACCTGCTGATTGGGCTGGGCATTGCTCTGGTGTATCGTCAAATTCGTAAGACGATGGTAGCCACTCAAGGAGCCCAAAGGCTGTTCGTCACAATGGATGGTTTGGGCAGGGCTGTGGGAACACAGACTGCGGCGATTTCTGAACTGAATCGCAAGATGGATCACATCATGGAGAAGTTTGCTGAAAAGGAAAATTGAATAGAATTTGAGAGCACCCAGCATGGACGAATAGAACAGACAAGTCATTGTTTTGTCTGCTCGCGGAAAACAAACATCCTAATCTACAATTTGACTCCCTCGAATGGCCTTGACGCTGTAAAAACAGGACAAGGCCGTTCTGAAAAACACCCCCGAGGACACCTCAATAATGGACACTTTTGACCTCCCTCCTCAACGACACCTGGAGTCGAACTTTTGCAGATCGGCCTCAGTCTAAAAAAACATTACATCATCACACCCAAGACAATTGGGCACAGATTCACCTCCCCCACGTCTTCACCACCGCTTGTTTTTCCCTCGGGGTGATGGTCGGATGGCAGCGCTTCATAGCAGCGGTCGCCTTCCAGGGCCCCAACTCCCCGCCCCTCTGTTGCGAGTTTTTTGTGATTAAATGTAACGTGTTTATGTGTGCATTGCATGGAGGTTTTTTCCCACTCCAGACTAGGGCCCCTTAGGAGCCCAGTCTAGATTGTATTTTTTTACTCATCTTTTTCCCCAGCGTTTTACCTTTTTCCCATCTTTTACGGGGCGCCTAGTGGCGACCCATCAGCGTTCCTGTTCTGTAACCCTGTACACTGTTTGTTTGTCTAATCTTGAACGGGTTAGTGCTGAAAACAAAGTTTCGTTGTACTTGTGTAATGACAATAAAGACCTATCTGATCTGATCTGAAAAGATGACCCCCAGATTACTTTTCTGGTAGACTTCTGTGTGCCATGCTACAGGCAAAGTATTTTCCTAAATTTGTGAATGAACACAAGCACCTGCCGAAATACTTCATGTTTCAATGTGTGCACTTGCAGCTTTTAGACGTTTGTACATTTTATATACAAAATAAAAATATGTCCAAAGTTAAGTGGGTGCGGCTTATTTTTAGGTGCCCTCTATAGTCCGAAAATTACGGTAGCATAAATATGCAATAGCTCAAATCCAGTATAATGTCCTACTTACCATTCTGATTAACAATGGCATATATTAGCTGTGGGGCGTAGTTTAAAATATTTTGAAGAACCATCAATATGGTGTAGTAAAGAGTCTAATGTTTATTGAAAACAAAGCAACAAAAACAAACATAGTTCAAGTCCTGCAAGCTGTATTTTATTAAAAAATAAATAAAATAAAAAATACGTTTCATACTAAATGTATCTAATATTTTTGGTCATTCACTTTGTTTTGTTTGGAAAAAAAATAAAAATAAATAAAAACCTAAACTATTATCTCAAATCAAGGGATTCAATTACATTTTCCCAACATAAATTATTTAGCCTGAGTTTTAAAGCTTAACAAGAACCATCAAAACATGTTAAAAAGGTTTATGATCCCCTTTATTAACTTTTCGGTTCGAGAGCTTTTAGATCGAGCCAAATATGCCTTTGTGTACGAACCAACGTGTCATTAAAATGATTTTGTGTCCTGCTGGTAGGCATTTTGTGCTTTCTCGCGTTGAAGCGATTTAAGAAGCCGGCTTCATGCCACAGCAAGTTTTTAACTGTGATGAGAACAGACTTTTCCGGGAAAAGACGGCAAAGCACACTTAATTCACAGCGGAGGAGAAGACTACCTCTCGTTCAGCGCACACATGCACACTTGAGAAATTTGCTTCAACATAAAACCCTTTCCATTTACGGACCCTGTTCAAGAACCAAGTATGTAAATCGAGGTTCCACTATATTGCGCCCTCACATGTTCAGATTAGGGCTGCAACAACTAATCAATTAAATCGATTAAAATTTATTATAAAAATAGTTGGCGATTAATTTAGTCATCGATTCGTTGGATCTATGCTATGCGCATGCGCTGAGGATACATTTTTTATTTATTTTTTTTTTTTTTTAACCTTTATTTATAAACTGCAACATTTACAAACAGCTGAGAAACAATAATCAAAATAATAAGGGTGTAACGGTACGTGTATTTGTATCGAACCGTTTTGGTACGGGGGTTTCGTTTCGGTGCGGAAGTGTACCGAACGAGTTTCCACACGGACATATTAAGTAGCGTACTGCACGTTGTGTAAACAATACTCAAAACGCCGGACATTTGAGGCATTTAAGAAACTCCGCCCTGACAGCTCCGCAAAAGAGGACATGTCCTGTGAAAAGAGGACGTATGGTCCGTCTATCCTAGCCCGTTACCTGCTAGCATGCTAGAAAAAGAGGGCTAGCAGCGATCGGTTTCACGTCCATGCTAGCAGCTAACGGGCTACGATAGACTGACCATACGTCCTCTTTTCACCGGACATGTCCTCTTTTGCGGGGCTGTCGGGCGGTGTTTCTTAAATGCATCAAATGTCCGGCATTTTGAGTTAGGGTTGCGTGTATTTTCAATGTACGTTCAGGATTAAGAAGGTTAAAAACACAACAAATTGTGCGTGCAGCAGCATTCGTGAGGGAGGGGCGGAGACAGAGAGAGAGAGATTTGTAATAAACGCGCTTGCGTCGTCAGGCTCTGCTTTTTATCCATAGATTTATCACATTTATTTTTTTATTATCTATAGCAGGGGTGTCAAAAGTGTGCATTTTTGTGACATTTTCCTTGTTTTATTTGGCAAGCTGAAAGAACATGACGCCAGTATGCTGGGTTTTTTTCAATAAAATACTGGAAAGGATAGAAATATAGTTTGTCTCTTTTATCCGATTATTAATCGATTAATCGTAGCAATATTTGACAGATTAATCGATTATCAAATGAATCGTTAGTTGCAGCCCTAGTTCATATCGGTAATTGGCTTATTTAAACTTGTTAATGATTGATCTGTTCCCAATATATTAATCTCATAACATAAAAATAAATGACATCACAATCACTGCTCGGGGAAAAGGTTTCAAACCCAGAACTTTCCTGCTGCGAGGCAACGAGGCTAATCCCTCAACCAATGGGATGACCCTCTAAAAATCAAACGAATCCCACAGTTTTTTCTCACACGTTCCACCACACACAGGCAAACTTTAGTTACAGTCAAACCAAAGGGAGACTAAATCCCCAATCTGGCTTATGTCCTCCATGACACTCCCAGCCTGAAATAATAATATGAAAACAGACAAAAGCTTTGCAGATGATGTGGGGATAGCTACCAAATGGTGTGGAAAATTGAAGCTGTATGATTATGTGGTGGGTGTGACGTGTAAAGCCATATATCTGTGATACAACAGCAGCTGCAGGGCAATTAGCATCCATTTTGTCACTTCTTTGTTTCCTTCTGGTTTGCTATCATACACGAATGATGTTTAAGCAATTATCATATAGACTATTATTGCAAGCAGCCTTACCTGAAAAATGGCAATCCAGGCATAGCAGATGTTGTCAAAGTTGATGGCCCCTTTGAAGGGGTTAACCAGACCCGCAGAGCAGTTGGTGTAGTACTGGTTCCAATTGACACAGGTGGTGTTATCGGTATTGTTGTACGAGTACAAGTCAAGATTGCATTGCAGGCCCGCCTCGTCATAGAGCTTGGGCACTGAGCCGCAGTCCCTCATGCCGTTCTCTCGGGGCTGAGAGCAGATGAAAGGGTTCTCATCGTCATTTTCAGTGTGGTAGTATTTCTCAAGCTCCGCAGACAGAGGACTGGAGAGAAATTAGAGGACATTACATTTATTAGTGGTTTATAGGTTTCCAAAGAGTATACATCTCATATGTTTACATTTTTAATCTTGCTTAAAAGTCTTGGATGATTTATAAACGATTGGACGGTGTCCAATACTGAGTTTAAACAGATGATCCAATAAAAATCACAGCAAATACAGCATCAAAGTAACACTGGAGGTCATTTGTCTGTTTAAAAAGTTTCAACAGTGAGTGTAGTCTTGCAATATACAAACTTGACTGTCTGACAACTGAAAAATGCTCCTTGGTTGATTTTACCCAAGTCTTTTTGCAGAACAGTGTCTTGCTGTTATGTAATTTTACTCCCAAATTCCAATTAATCCAAATTAGGGATGTCCGATAATGGCTTTTTGCCGATATTCGATATTCCGATATTGTCCAACTCTTTAATTACCGATACCGATATCAACCGATACGGATATATACAGTCGTGGATTTAACACATTATTATGCCTAATTTGGACAACCAGGTATGGTGAAAATAAGGTCCTTTTTTTAAATATTAATAAAATAAAATAAGATTAATAAATTAAAAACATTTTCTTGAATACAAAATAAAGTAAAACAATATAAAAACAGTTACATATAAACTAGTAATTAATGAAAATGAGTGAAATTAACTGTTAAAGGTTAGTACTATTAGTGGACCAGCAGCACGACTTACGGACTGTATCCCTTGCAGACTGTATTGATATATATTGATATATAATGTAGGAACCAGCATATTAATAACAGAAAGAAACAACCCTTTTGTGTGAATGAGGTAAATGGGGGAGGGAGGTTTTTTGGATTGGTGCACTAATTGTAAATGTATCTTGTGTTTTTTTATGTTGTTTTAATAAAAAAAAAAAAAAGAAAACAGATACCGATAATAAAAAAAAAGATACCGATAATTTCCGATATTACATTTTAAAGCATTTATCGACCGATAATATCGGCAGGGGGATATTATCGGACATCTCTAATCCAAATATAAGTCACTTTTTTCGAAAACATCTGCACAATCTCACAGGTTCCAATAGCAAATAAATGATTTTTCTCCTGGTAAATTCAAATAAGGTGGCCATAAATTACAAATGCTACTTAGTGCTGTACAATGGAGTAACTGTTAAACCACTTCGCGAGGAACACGTAATTTGCACACGTGTCCCAACTATGTTGAACTGGGCTTGTATTTGTTTTGGTTTGCTATAATGGTTTTTAAATTATATTTACAGTAGGAAGGGGCTTCATACGGCCCCATTCTACGTGGTTTACCTGACTCATTAAACGTGACAAATTTGGGGCTTGCACTATCCGCTTTAGCCGCCAGATGGTAGTGGAAGGTTGAATATCTTATTTGTTTTGTGGCAATTCCACCTTTGACTACAGCATCAGTTGCTATGGAGAGTGGCACTTTTCATTATTTTCAGCAGAGTGCATCGCAAAATGATTAACCCTGCGCCCCCCTCTTCCTCTTACGTGAGATCCACCCAGGAATGGGGACATATGAATCCCATCCCTACTGTATACTACAAGCAGAGATCTGAAACGTGTTTTCATTGCCGCTTGTAACAGTGAATACATTAGAATATAAATGTATAATCGCCTCATGATATAACTACAATATTAACTATGCATTTTTTATTTTAAGATATTTATTGATAACCTGGTTTGAAAGTATAAGTCAAGTTGACAAGAAAATATTAGGTATTTATTAAAGATGTCCGATAATGGCTTTTTTGCCGATATCCGATATTCCGATATTGTCCAACTCTTAAATACCGATTCCGATATCAACCGATCCCGATATATACAGTCGTGGAATTAACACATTATTATGCCTAATTTTGTTGTGATGCCCCGCTGGATGCATTAAACAATGTAACAAGGTTTTCCAAAATAAATCAACTCAAGTTATGGAAAAAAATGCCAACATGGCACTGCCATATTTATTATTGAAGTCACAAAGTCCATAATTTTTTTTACATGCCTCAAAACAGCAGCTTGGAATTTGGGACATGCTCTCCCTGAGAGAGCATGAGGAGGTTGAAGTGGGCGGGGTTGAGGTGGGGGGTTGGGGGCTAGCGGGGGGTGTATATTATAGCGTCCCGGAAGAGTTAGTGCTGCAAGGGGTTCTGGGTATTTGTTCTGTTGTGTTTATGTTGTGTTACGGTGCGGATGTTCTCCCGAAATGTGTTTGTCATTCTTGTTTGGTGTGGGTTCACAGTGTGGCGCATATTTGTAACAGTGTTAAAGTTGTTTATATGGCCACCCTCAGTGTGACCTGTATGGCAGTTGAGCAAGTATGCGTGGCATTCACTTGTGTGTGTGTGTGTGTGAAAAGCCGTAGATATTATGCGATTGGGCCGGCATGCAAAGGCAGGGCTTTTAAGGTTTATTGGCGCTCTGTACTTCTCCCTACGTCCGTGTATCACTCCGTACAGCGGCGTTTTAGTCATAAATTTTACTTTTTGAAACCAATACCAATAATTTCCGATATTTCATTTTAAAGCATTTATAGGCCGATTATATCGGTAGGCCGATATTATCGGACATCTTTAGTATTTATCTTTCGTAACTAAAAAGGGTTTGGCATATGTTGTTGCGTAATCAGATAATATTTAAGTTTAGAATTGCAGGCCCTGAGTGAGCACAATGTGTCCATCATGTCCTCATGCGTCATGTCTTTTATTTCCCGGACTATAATGTGCAATAATGTTGGACTGTGCATTATATCCCAAATGGCCCCTTGATAAGTGCAATAATACTGGACTGTGAAACAGAATAATGTGTAATAGCCTGTCACCTTACACCTCTGTCACTTTATATATATATATATATATATATATATATGTATATATATATATATATATATATATATATATATATATATATATATATATATATAGCCCCAAATCACAAGTGTCTCAAAAGGCTGCACAAGCCACGACGACATCCTCGGCTCAGATCCCACATCAGGGCAAGAAAAAACTCAACCCAATGGGATAACATTGAGAAACCTTGGAGGGGACCGCAGATGTGGGGACCCCCCCTGGGCGACCGGTGCAATGGACATCGAGTGGATCTAGCATAATATTGTGACAGTCCAGTCCATAGTGGATCTAGTTAATAGTGTGAGAATCCAGTTCTATTCTAGTAGTACATTTGTCTCTGACAAAAATAAAAGATCAAATACATTTATCAATAAAGAATAGGTGCTTTGTTGATGCATATTATATTCAGGCATTCGTGGGCCACATAAATGTGGCGGTCCACAGCTGGCCCCGGCCCATGAGTTTGGCACCTGTGCATCGCAGGATTACAATCGATTTTTATTTTTCTAAATACTCTATGATATTCGTTATCCTTTCCATAATTATATCATATTCTATTTAAATTACTATGTACATAATATTGTTCTTGTGGTATTCATTGTGCTAAATCTGGGAAGTTTTGTTACTCATTTTTGTGCCATTTGATGTGTTTCAGGTGTGCTGATATGACAAAGTTACTTGAATCCCTGAATGACAACTGCACTAATGAACATGTCTAATCAATACGGCTTATTGCAGTCGGTAATCGTCCCATTAATATGTAACCCCGGTAATTTCATATAACTTTGCATAGCTGTCTATTTCTTGCAAACTATGGCAAGACTTTGTACCGTCTATTTTAGAGCGCTATTAAGAGAAGGGTTGAGCTGCGGCCGCAGACACTCGAAGTGGCGCCCACAGGGGTGACGACAACAGAAGTGAACCGTGTCTCAAAGACGTGCCCACAGTGGTGCTGACAACACGAGAGTGGACACTTCATTTTTTACGTGATCCATGATGGCTGATGCAACGCACCTTGGTTGTTATTATTTTTGATTGTTGTATGTATTGCTTTTTCGGCTGATTATATGCAACCCTAGACCCAACCCCAACTCAAACCAAACCTAACCTAAACATAGATTTTTTATTTTTTTATTTAATTGTCGATAAAATTGATATATCGCCCAGGGCTAATAGCAATATTGATATTTTCGAGGGGTCACTCCAGCCACCTTGAGGCAATCAGAAAATGGCCAGACATGGACGTCCTAAAGCTGTGAAAGGTCACCTAGAAAGTTCTCGCAAAGAAACATTGACACTATTTAGGAGTGGATAAAAATGTAACAATGTGTAACGGAGGACAGCCAGTGTGGCTGGTACATGCATATGTTGGTAAACCTCACTCCCTGACAACTTTAAGAGCAGTGTTGGCTACCAGGTTGATAGCTCAGGCTTTCAGCTCGGTAGCTAGCACGTTCGTCCCTCATGCCAGCGACCCAGGTTCGAGTCCCAAAAGGAAAAGAAAAGCAGGGACTGAACCATGGGGGTGACATATGTCTGTTACTTAAAAACAACCTTATGATATGGCACATTCACATAATGTACAAGAGTACATAACTTTAAACAAAAGTCCATTTGCAGTATTGTAGTTTACAAACTGTAGCTTTATGCACTCTGAAAATTAGTAACCCAATAAAAACTGACCCTTGATCCAGAGAATATGACTAGACCAATCTAACACGGACTCTCTTTATTATTACTTATTTTTTCTACCATTTATGATAAATGTTAGCCTTATTGCATAAACGCCATGACCTGGTTCAGGTTGTATAGGGTCAACCCCCCCCCCCCCATGTTCCCCCTTAACACTTCCCTTAACCAAATAGGCCTATTTGCCAACTCATTAGAGTTTATATTAGCCCTTTTAAAAAAAGGATAATGACCACATTAATCCTGTAACCTTATACACGTCATCACATGGAATGCAGTCAACAGGATTAATATGGTGAACGTCGGTAAGGCTTTAAATGGGTCACAAACAATGTATCATTGAGATTTATTGGGTTTTGTGATGCCTCATTTTAACAATTAAAGATAACGTGTTATTATATGAAATATGTCAGTAACTGCAATGATAAAGCTTTCATGAAGGAGAATGATATAAAATGACTTCAGTCCGTTATTTCCTTTTATTTTGAGTTTGAGTTTGAGTTTGAGTTTGAGTTTATTTCGAACATGCAAGTATACAACATGATACATCACAATCTACAGTTTCTCTTTTCAACATGTTCGAAAAGGAGTAGGAAGAAGCAGAGCTTATTTAATCCTACCCCTTTTCTTTTACATAACAGTTGCTAAAACTTTTGTTCACTTCCTGTTCTCAATTTATTCACAATATACTCCATAAGTAATCACAATAAATAAGTAAATAAATAATAATTGGTGAAGTAAGTTACATTTCATATGTTGAGATAAGTAAGATTATTTTGTGAGTGAAAGAATGAAAGAATGGATGAGTTAAATAAATTCAGAATGTTTATCATGGTTCTTCTTCTTTGTACTTTGTAAACACTTTAAGTTTGAAGAGTTTCTTGAAGTGGATCATATTAGTACATTGTTTGATTGCTTTGCTTAATCCATTCCATAATTTAATTCCACATACTGATATATTGAAGGTCTTAAGTGTTGTACGTGCATACAAATGTTTTAAATTACATTTCTCCCTAAGATTATATTTCTCCTCTTTTTTTGAGAAGAATTGTTGTATATTCTTGGGTAGCAGGTTATAGTTTGCTTTGTGTATAATTTTAGCTGTTTGCAAATTCACTATGTAGTAGAATTTCAGAATCTTTGATTCAATAAATAAAGGATTTGTGTGTTCTCTATATCCAATATTATGTATTATTCTAACTGATCTTTTTTGTAACACCGTTAATGAATGAAGTGTACTTTTGTAATTATTTCCCCATATTTCTGCACAATAACTCAGATATGGTAACACTAGTGAGCAGTAGAGAATATGAAGTGATTTTTTGTCTAGAACATGTTTTGCTTTATTCATTATTGACATGTTTCTTGCTACTTTATGTTGTATATTTTTTACGTGAGATTTCCAGTTCAATTTATCATCAATCATTATACCTAGAAATTTGGTTTCATTTACTCTTTCAATTTCAATTCCGTCTATTTGTATTTGTGTTTGACTTTCTCTTCTACTGTTACCAAATAGCATTATTTTAGTTTTACTGAGATTCAACGATAGTCTGTTTTTGTCAAACCATCTTTTTAATTTGTTAATTTCTTCTGTTATTATTTGTAGTATCTTCTGTGTGTTCTCTCCTGAACAAAACGCTGTTGTATCATCCGCAAATAATACTAACTTTAAATCTTTTGTAACTTTACAAATGTCATTTATATATAGATTGAATAATTTAGGTCCTAGTATTGATCCCTGAGGTACACCACAGGATATATTTAGCGTTGTAGAGGTGTGTTCGCCTACCTTCACGTATTGTTTCCTGTTCATTAGATAACTTCTTATCCAGTTTAAGACTAACCCTCTGATGCCATATCGTTCTAGTTTTTTGATTAAAATATTGTGATTAATTGTGTCAAATGCTTTAGTTAGATCCATAAAAACTGCTGCCGCACATTTTTTATTATCTATAGCATTGGTAATTTCTTCTGCAATTTCAATTAAAGCCATCAAAGTTGAAACATTAGCTCTGTATCCATATTGATTTTCTTCGAGTATTCTATTTTTATTTATGAAACTCTCTAATCTGTTATTGAACAGTTTTTCAATGATTTTAGAAAATTGTGGAAGTAAGGAAACAGGTCTATAGTTTGTAAATTGATGTTTGTCGCCAGTCTTGTAAATTGGTGCAACTTTAGCTATTTTCATTTTGTTTGGAAATGTACCTGTTTGAAATGATAGGTTACTAATATACATTAATGGTCCTGAGATCTCTTCAATAACCTTTTTTATCGTTTCCATATCAATTTCATTACAATCAGTTGAAGTCTTGGATTTACATTTTTTCACGATTGTAACTATTTCCTCCTGTGTCACATTACTGAGGAACATGGAGTTGGGATTTCGCTCTATGGTATCATTATAGTCCTCAATTGAAACTGGGTCTGGAATCCTTTCTTCCAATTTTGGTCCAATATTTACAAAATAATTATTGAAGCTTTCAACTACTTCCTTTATGTTGTCATTTTTTTTTATTTCCGTCTAAGAAGTATTGAGGGTAGTCCCTCTTAGTGCCATTTTTAATAATGCTATTGAGGATGCCCCATGTTGCTCTCATATTAGTTTTGTTCTTGTCCAATAATTCACTGTAATATTCTTTTCTACATAATCGTAGTATGTATGTTAACTTGTTTTTATACTTTTTGTACTTAATTTCTGCCTCTGTAGTTCTTTGTGCTATACATTTCCTATATAGTGTATTCTTCTTCTTACAAGCATTTTTTAATCCTTTTGTCATCCATGGTTGATTATTCTTTCTCTGCTTATTACTGAGTTGTATCCATGGACAATGTTTGTTATAAAGTATTATGAACTTGTTAAATAAATGTTCATATGCTTCATCAACCTCATTTTCATTGTACACATTGTCCCAATCTTGCTTTTGTAGCTCAATTTTGAAAGCAATCATCCTCTTCTCTGTGCACAGTCTTCGAAATGTCCTTTTGTCTTCAATGTTCTTCTTGTAGTTTCCATCATATATTGTAAAAACTGGCAGATGATCACTAACATCGGTTATAAGTAGACCACTTGTAGTGTTATTATCAAAATCATTGGTAAAAATATTATCAATAAGCATTATTGCAGAATTACAGTGTCCTGTAATTCTGCTTGGCTTTGTGATTTTAGGATATAAACTGATGCTGTACATTGTATCAATGAAGTCATCAATAGACTTTTGCTTGTTAGGGTTCAATAAGTCAATATTCAAGTCACCACATAAGAAAATTATTCTTTGACCATTGTCCATGTAAGTAGCCTTGATCCATTCTTCAAATGTTTCTATACTTGACTTAGGTGATCTATATATACAACTGATGAATATGTTTTTGCTTTTTTTCCTGACATATTTCAATTGTTATACATTCTAAGATATTATCTATAGCAAATGACATGTTTTTTACCAATTTGTAGTTCAGGTTCTTCATCACGTACACAGCTACTCCTCCTCCATTTTTGTTGTTTCTGTTGATGTAGTTTAGTTCATATCCATCCAGATCAAAATCTATTCCTTTTTTATCATCAATCCATGTTTCCGTGACAGCAATCACTTTGAAGGGTTCGTTGATGTGTTCCAAAAAGTTCTTAATATTGTTGTAGTTTGCATACAAGCTTCTGCTATTAAAATGAATAATTGACAATTTGTTATCACATTTAATGTTGCTGTTATATTGATCATCCGTATAATAAAAACAATTATTACTGAAGTGGGAGAAAAAATGTGTATCTGGATCTATATCATTTTCCAAATCCTGGTTTTTGTGATCTTTGTTGCAGAAATTTTTTAGTTCCATGTTTTCTTGTTCAACAATCTTTGATGTTGTTTCAATAATCTCTATAAGTGTAGGTGGATGCAATCCTGAATCTAGGTCCTCTTGTTTAGTCGTCCCTTGGAACATAGTAGTGTTGATGCTGAATTTAGGTGCTTGTTTTCTGTCAGAGTCCATTATTTTCTCTTACAAGTAATATTTAACTCATTTTTTTGGTAAAAAATCTCAGTATTTAGGTATTTATTCATTTTTAAATATTTAAAACAGTGGTCCTTAACCTTGTTGGAGGTACCGAACGCCACCAGTTTCTTATGGGCATTCACCAAACCCTTTTAGTGAAAAATAAAATGTTGTTTTTTTTATAAATTCAAGACAATGTTATATGTTTTTGGTAACACTTTAGTATGGGGAACATATTCTAAGTATCAAAGACTTAATTTAGAGTTTTTTGGACACTAGGGGAACATATTCTAAGTAACAAAGACTTAATTTAGAGTTATTTGGTTAGGGTTAGGGCTGGAGGGTTAGGGCCAGGGCTCGAGGGTTAGGGTTATAATAAGGCCATGCCGTTTAAAGCATTAATAAGTACTTAATAGTGACAAGTTAAGAGCCAATATGTTACTAATTTGCATGTTAATAAGCAACTAATTAATGGTGAATATGTTCCCCATACTAAAGTGTTACCATGTTTTATTACTGGTGCACAAAATGAACCGTGCATGAACATCACCTTGTTCAAACAACAAAACCAACACAGTGCATAAACTCACAACAAATTACACACCTGCAAATCAGTGTGACTTCTGCTGTTGCCGTATCCGTAATACGCCCGATAGGGAAAAGTTTTTATTTACACGATGAGTTGGGTGTGTCTTGACCTCCGCCGAACCCCCGAGCCCGACTCACCGAACCCCTAGGGTTCGATCGAACCCAGGTTAAGAACCACTGATTTAAAACATCCCTTAAAACCAGGTAGTAAAATAAATCAATCAAAATTGTGCTTAAAAGCAACTAGGCTTTCCAAAGGTCAACCGTCTTCGATATGGAGTAGAGAAGTACTCACAAAGAGAAGTTATCCTCCACAAAGCAGCGATTTCTGAGCAGGCCGGCCCACAGCTGGACTCCCACGATACCAAATATGAAGAAGACAAAGAAGCAAAGCAGCAGCACGTTGCCCAGCATGGGCAGAGTGTCCAGCAGCAGGGTTACCAGGATACGCATACCTGAGAGGAGACACAAGGACAAAGGATAGGTAAAGGTAAATGTAAGGTTGTTAGATTATTTATTTTTATTACATATATTTTAGCTTTAAACATGTTTTTTTTTTTCCCACTAATGGGTACAGAGTGTTTTTTTAATTTTTTTTTTTATTTTAAGACACAGTTTGATACAGACAAACTGTGACAATTGAAGCTTTTAGTTGTGTGCAGCAGACGGGCATACATGAGAATCCTATCTGGACTGTGCTTTAAATAAAACATGTGCACACACTATAAAAACAAAACAATGCAAAAAGTTTCCTGCACCTTAAGCACACCGTTTATCACCATTGTCACATCAAACTGCATGAGGATTTATTTTGTCCAGTACACAGTAAACAGTTACTATTGAATAAAGTGCATGGAGGAAAGGGATACAAAAAAAAGAGCAGGTACAAAAGGATGGGTGAATAAGTGTCAATTTAAGGAGGACCTCACATCCTAGTCTTTCACAGTACCTTTTGCTTACAAACGCAAACACCAACCAGCGATTTTGCTGAGCTTTTAAAGATCTGCTTGGCCACGCCTGACTTAGTTCTTTTTTTTTTACATAAAGCCAATTGTTTGGCTGGTCAAGCACAGCACACTTCCACTCATCTAACATGACTGGAAGAGGGGCCAGAGCTCTATTGCATGCACTTGCACGCATGCATACAAGGCATATCTGTCGGACTGTCATTTAATTTAATCACTAAGTTTTTAATGATAACACAATTTAAAAGAGAAATAAATCACAAAGACTCTACCTAATCCAAAAGGTAAATTGAGAGCTTGCTCTACAACCCGCAAATACATTCATGAACATAAAAAAGACATGCCATTTAATTAATGTGATTGCTACTCTCGCAAATAATTAATGACAACCGCCACTCTGAATAAAATAAATAACCAGAACAGAAAATAAAAATCAACAAAGCTAGGGAAATTGCAGTCAAACAGCAGAAGTGACCGTACAATGGTTTATGGCAGGGGTTCCCAAACGTTTTGACTCGGGGGCCGCATTGGGTTAAACATTTTTTGCCGGGGGAGACACCGAGAGTAAAAAGCGGATTAGAAAGGATAGATTTCAAAATAATAATAATTTTAAAAATATATATATATATTTTTTTTTAACTTTGGACTTCCCGCAGGCCAGATTTTGGATGCTGGCGGGCCTGATTCGGCCCGGGGGCCGTAGTTTGGGGACCACTGGTTTATGTTTTAAATTTATTTGGAACATGCATACAATTACAAC
The DNA here is from genome assembly GCF_033978685.3 of Nerophis lumbriciformis. Taxonomy (NCBI): domain Eukaryota; kingdom Metazoa; phylum Chordata; class Actinopteri; order Syngnathiformes; family Syngnathidae; genus Nerophis; species Nerophis lumbriciformis. The sequence continues at coordinate 15,640,227 of NC_084558.2, read as the reverse complement.
ATGATACATCACAATTTCCAGTTTCTCTTTTCAACATACAAAAAGGAGTAAGAAGAAGCAAAGCTTATTTAATCCTAGGGCTGGGCCGATAATACGATATCAATATATATCGCGATAGACACAATCGATATCTATATAAAATGTGTTAGACAAAATATTCGATATATATTCATATTTTTGGTCGGAAGAAACCAGAAATGAAGGAGCAAGATTCATTTCATGAAGTCACTATGGGAAACAGGAAACAGGAAGTGTCACTGAGCAATGGGAGGGACTCGCTAACAGTCAATCACAGTATCAACTACTGGGTGTTGCACCTTTCCTGCTGTTCGGCTCCCAGGCCCAGACTGTAGTCGAGGAGCGCAGGGGAGACATTCTCTTCCAGGGCCGATGTTTTTATCGTGGGTAACACCCTTCACTTTACCTGACAATGGGTCTGCTAAGCTCCGCTTTCGGGTCAGAATAATGAGGCCACAAATTGTGACAATTTTGTCGCTTTATTCTCATTTCTGGACAAATTCGCCGGTCGCCACAACTGCATGCTACCGCTCTCCTCACTCTTCCACTCACTCACTGACGTCACTCGCCCAACACACTGCCATTCTTAAAGTAGCACAAAGACACTTACGCTACTCACATAACACAAGCGTGGTTGCACATTGTTTTTGTCTCGCTGTAGATTCTCTGCATGGAGTGAGAAGCTGTGATATCCTGATATATTAACTCAATAACAGAAACTTGTCTTTAGTTTTGTTGGTTTTTATGCAAACCGTGCAGTAACATTTTGACTCTTCCAATGTGTCGGTTTAATAAGTAGCTTCTCAAACTATTCTGTGTAGTTTTCAATAGCTTGTACACCACTGCCATCTAGTGTCTCAAATCTGAAACTACCTCCAAATCTACTTTAATTATTTTACCACATTAGCCACGCTGATCCTACCTGGCTACCAGACATCTTCTCCACTGATAAATAGCACCTTTGGTCAGTTGGAAAGTGTTTTACTAAAAATATCATTCATTCTTTTATCCTGATCCATTTTATCTATGATATTCCTCAGAATGATGTAATGTTGTTTCACTGCAATCTTTTCCTCTTGGTGAATATTCAACTCTTGACACAATTTGGTTTTCTCTTTTAAGAAATTAATCACCATCTCCTTGAAATCCTGACATTCCCTTGTCATGTTATTATTCTGAGTTTGCAGACTTTCTATAAATTCCTGCAGACTTGTGAGATTTTCTTTGTTCCAATAATAATTTTCTCAGATATTTTCTGTGTTCTAATCTTGCCCTTTACAGGCCTGTTCTATGTTCTGATCTTGCACATCCAGGTCTTCTCTTAGGTCATTTTTTTGTAACATCAAATCTTACTTTCTGTTGTGTCCCATATCCAGAGACTCATTTGATCCAGATGACCCCGATGTTTTTGGGATTTGAGGGGTTTTTTTTGGCTTTTGATGTAGCTGCTCACTTACGGAAGTTGTCTCCTTAGCGACTTGCAGCACGTTTAACATGTTTATTTCAACAACTTTGTACCTTGTGCCATCTGGAGATCAACTGGAGGTGTCAGCCTGTCAACTGAAATCACTTTGAGGTCGGAAACACTTTAAAACAGCTTTGAACTCTCACCGTACAATCTCGGTGTAGCTTATGGTTGCTAGTGTTGAATTGCGGTGGGGGCCGTTGGCCTCTTCATATTCGCCTTTTTTCAGCAAATCGGTGCCTCTCACCGAGCAAAGAGCAGTTTGAAGTTGCCAGCTAACTCTCCTGTGGCTGTGACCACCATCAGTGGTCAAAAATGCTTCAAAATGATCAAAAACCCCAGTGGCAAAATCAGGGCCTTTTTTTGTGTCTATTCCTGACGACAGGAAGAGACAGGCCTTAGCACAAATGTTCAGTGTGAGTCGCACCCAAGTCCTGCATGGTAGGAATGGCCTAGTGCTGGGGGGCTCAAACTTTTTACCTCCATGGTCCAAAGTGAAAATGAGCCAATAAAATGCAGGTCAAACAAACCAATTTTAAGCGTCCAGGAACATTGTGGGTAGAGGCGTCCGATAAACGCGTTAAAATGTAATATCGGAAATTATCGTATCGTTTTTTTATTATCGGTATCGTTTTTTTTGTTTTTTTTTGTTTTTATTTATTTCTTTTTCTTTTTTATTAAATCAACATATAAAACACAAGATACACTTACAATTAGTGCACCAACCCAAAAAAACTCCCTCCCTCATTCACACTCATTCACACAAAAGGGTTGTTTCTTTCTGTTATTAATATTCTGGTTCCTACATTATATATCAATATATATCAATACAGTCTGCAAGGGATACATACAGTCCGTAAGCACACATGATTGTGGGTGCTGCTGGTCCACTAATAGTACTAACCTTTAACAGTTAATTTTACTAATTTTCATTAATTACTAGTTTCTATGTAACTGTTTTTATATTGTTTTACTTTCTTTTTTATTCAAGAAAATGTTTTTAATTTATTTATGTTATTTTATTGTATTATTTTTTTTTTAAAAGTACCTTATCTTCACTATACCTGATTGTCCAAATTAGGCATAATAAGGTGTTAATTCCACGACTGTATAAATCGGTTTATATCGGTATCGGTAATTAAAGAGTTGGACAATATCGGATTATCGGATATCGGCAAAAAGCCATTATCGGACATCCCTAATTGTGGGTGATGAATTATATGTGTGGTAAAGGAATGGCTAAATCAGGCTAGAATTAAGGTTTTAGAATGGCCTTCCCAAAGTCCTGACTTAAGCCCTATTGAGAACATGTGGACAATGCTGAAGAAACAAGTCCATGTCAGAAAACCAACACATTTAGCTGAACTGCACCAATTTTGTCAAGAGGAGTGGTCAAAAATTCTACCAGAAGCTTGCCAGAAGCTTGTGGATGGCTACCAAAAGCCCCTTATTGCAGTGAAACTTGCCAAGGGACATGTAACCAAATATTAAGTGAAGTGAAGTGAATTATATTTATATAGCGCTTTTCTCTAGTGACTCAAAGCGCTTTATATAGTGAAACCCAATATCTAAGTTACATTTTTAAACCAGTGTGGGTGGCGATGGGAGCAGGTGGGTAAAGTGTCTTGCCCAAGGACACAACGGCAGTGACTAGGATGGCAGAAGCGGGGATCGAACCTGCAACCCTCAAGTTGCTGGCACGGCCACTCTACCAACCAAGCTATACCGCCCCATTAACATTGCTGTATGTATACTTTTGACCGAGCAGATTTGGTCACATTTTCAGTAGACCCATAATAAATTCATAAAAGAACCAAACTTCATGAATGTTTTTTGTGACAAACAAGTATGTGCTCCAATCACTCTATCACAAAAAAATAAGAGTTGTAGAAAGTATTGGAAACTCAAGACAGCCATGACATTATGTTCTTTACAAGTGTATGTAAACTTTTGACCACGACTGTATATGTATATATATATATATATATATATATATATATATATATATATATACACATATAATATATATGGTAGAAGGGATCGTTGCGTTCGATAGATAGCAACTAGTTAGCCTTGTGGATGTGCTATCACTGATTGTGTGAGCTCGAATTGGTCGTATCAAACATGTTTTACATTTGGGATGCCACATTTGGCAAACAAAACGACTCTGCGGGCCATATTTGGCCCATGGTCCCCACTTTGGGCACCTCTGGCCGAGTATGAGTACATCCTTAGTGACTTGGGTTAGGGTTAAAGGTTACAATGAGTCAAATTGACTAATGCTGCAGGAAAATAAACCGCATAAATCATAAATACAATGTGCTGAAAAAGAAGCCTACACAAATGTCATAATATAGTCCGAATTGGATCTATGTTACATAAACAATGTACAAACAACACAATAAACTGAATGTCAGAGAGCTAAAGAGTGGCCAGTTATATATATGTTTTTGTTTCCTTCTGGAGTGCATGAGTGCACTCACTGCCTCCCTAGTTTGTTATGTGGTAAATCCAAATCAATTCATATCGATTTTGACCATGATCATAAAATGGGCAGAGCAGCTAAGTGCTTTTGGAGGATTTAATTTTCATCACAATGATTGTGGTTTAGAATTATTTCACCCTTAGGGGAGGAGGACGTGAACACATTTGCATGCATTGGCATGCTCTCATAGGAGGCACAGCAACTTGACTAAAAAACACATAGCTAACTTGAAAACGGAATAATCGGAGCAACGTTTATCGATGCATTGTGTTTACAGTAAAAGAGTGGGGATAGTCTGTATGTATTTTGTAGATTAAAGTCTCTTTACCTGCTTTTGTGGTGAAGTTGGTCAAATCCTATATTAAACATTTTTTTAAATAGCCAATGGATAACATACTTTTAGAAACATCCGAAATGAGCATGACCTGTGTGCTTACTTCTTCTTTGTTGTATTAGTCACACTGCAATTGTACACCTATGTTTTGGGTACACTATGACTCATTCATTGCCAGACATAGATGAATATTATCTAAGAATCCCCTCCAGAGTACAGTCCAAGGGAATGACATCTCATATTTGATAAGAGTCATTTTCTGCTCCACCTGTGCGCCTCGAACCTGGCTGCGGGTGGCTGCCGTGCTGAAACGTGGCAAGCAGGCAGGTGGCTGCGTGTGATCAGGGAACCATCTGTTAGCGAGAAAATGAGGTTTGCTTACTCGGCTTTCCTTACTAAGTCCGGCTCTATTCAGGTTTGTAATCTAAAGCTAATGGCCTGTCTGAGTCGAGAGCCAGTGTCCACTTGCGTCTCTTCTCGTTTGAGCCAAATCAAAAGTAACTAGTTCCATATCAGCACCTCCTGGCAGATATGTCTAGGAAATACAATACACATTGGCCCCTGTTGTGAACTAACAAACAACACATATGAAAAACATAGGGCTGTCAAAGTCAACGCGATAATAACAAGTTAATGAAAATATCCCCTTTAACGGCACCATTTTTTGGACGTGCAATTAATGAGATTGGGGTATGACATTTCTGAATGGAGAAATAAAGGTAATGTATCTTGGAGCTTGCTTTCTCGAGTAAATTAGTAGTACACTTATAATTCGATATAATGCAGTCGTTGGGGTCCATAAAATAAAGATTGCGTTATTCCCGATAGACCGTTATATAGAAGTCTTTATTTTTTACCCTTTTTTTATCAAACAGTTATGCGCTGTAGCTTGGCTGCTTAAACCTGCTTGGTGGATAGTGCACGTGAATGGTGGATTGTGCTCCCACGTCACAGAATGGGGCGGACACTATCCACCAGTAGATTTGGACATCACTGGATCGATATTTTGTCCTTTTTTATCAATTGTATTTTTTTAATTCCTTCTTTTTAAAGACTTTCATAAATATTTTCGGTGTAAGTGATACGACCCGGTCGCATCTCTGCGAAGGTCGTGTCTCCCAGGATGCTTGTTTACTTCCAGTACGAGGCACAAAAACATACAAGCAATTAACCTAGCGTGAAGCTAACTTGTACTCAATGGGTTATAAATCTGTGTTAGTGAGCATTCCTTCTTTGCCAAGATACTCCATCCCACCTCCCAGGTGTGGCATATCAAGATGCTAATTAAACAGCATGATTATTGCACAGGCGTGCCTTAGGCTGCCCACAATAAAAGGCCACTCTGAAATGTGCAGTTTTATCACAAAGCACAATGCCACAGATGTCGCAAGTTTTGAGGGAGCGTGCAGTTGGCATGCTGACTGCAGGAATGTCCACCAGAGCTGTTGCCTGTTAATTGAAAGTTCATTTCTCTAATATAAGCCATCTCGAAAGGCGCTTCAGAGAATTTGGTATCCATCCGGCCTCACAACCACAGACCATGAGTCCAGGACCTCCACATCCAGCAGGTGCACTTCCTTGATCGTCTGAGACCAGCCACCCGGACAGCTGCTGCAACAATTGGTTTGCATAACCAAATATTTTCCACACAAACTTTGAGAAACCGTCTCAGGGAAGCTTATCTGCATGCTCCCCCCGGTCCCCAATAAAGGAAAACTGCTCATTTCGGATTGCCCTTTTATTGTGGGCAGCCGAAGGCACACCTGTGCATTAATCAAGCTGTTTAATCAGCATCTTGATATGCCACACCTGTGAGGTGGGATGGATTATTTTGACAAAAAAACAAAAAGCTTACTAACACAGATTTAGACATATTTGTTAACAATATTTGAGAGGAATAGATATTCTGTTTGTATAGTAAAAGTTTAAAATCTTAGAATTCACCTCATGAAAAATGGGAGCAAAAACAAAAGTGTTAGTTTATATTTTGTTCAGTATGTATTAATACCGTTAATTGTTACAGTCTTTGAGTGCATGAAGAACATTTGTAAAAAAAAAAAGGACAAATATCATACAGCTCATGTTAGGGTTGCGAATCTTTGGGCACCACACAATTTAATTCTTAGGGATAATGACACTTTTAAATAACATTGGGTGCAAGTTCTATGATTAACAGCATCCCCCCATACAATATATAAACAGCTCGGATAAGTTATTATATCACTTAAAAGTAAACTGTTTTTGTTTAATACAATTCTACACAAACATTTAATAAAGTCAAATACAAATAAGGCAACAAGAGAAGTATCCAACACTTCTCTTGTCTAAAGTAATGCAACAAGTTATTAGAGTGCTCAGCCGGAGGTGCAGCAATTTAAAAAAAATACATAATGTATAGATGTTTTTAATCTATTAAGAATCATTACAAATAAGTATTCATCTTTTTTGACACCCCTAGCTCATATAAATGTACTACAGGAAACATGTAAACACTATGTAAAGGGTTCAAATATAATTCATTGAATTAGTCAATAACTAAACGTGTGATTCCACTATTCAAACATTCTCTAAAGTTGTCTATTGTGCTGCCCTTGGCTGAAGTTAATTGCAATGAATAATGTGCAACAGATGTGCTTAACAAAGACTGTTGAAACATGTTTTATTAGCACTTTCCTCGAATAATTACATGTGGGCAGGGCAAACCAATCTCCAGGATATTTGGGAATGCCTTTAAGAAAAACAGGCAGCATAAAGGATTGAACGTGTAAGTGCTCTTGCTTTCTTTCAGCAACGAATACCACTTGTATGTTAACAGCTCAGGGATGGGGTGCACAGTGAAGATTGGAAGTATTTCAGCAGCTTACAAAAGAAAAGGAAAACACCAAATGTCTTTGCTTTCATCCACCGGCAACAGTCTTATGTCTCCTCTCAAATAGGAAGCCCAACACTCCTTGTCTTCAAAGCAGACTCTTCTTGTCGGCATAACAAGTATAGTCAAGAGGTGACCGAGGCCCAGCGTGAAAACCCTGCGGCATCCTCGGAGCAAAACCGAGAACATTCGTTTGCTCTTACAAGATCTTTAATTACGGCAGAGAGAAGCCCACAATATGGCTTTAGGCAAGAAGGCAAGAGCACACTCAAAGCTGGAAGATGGGAGGTCGATGTTTCTGTGGTCTTGGGGGGATTATCTGGATGAAAGTCAATGTGCATAAAGCAATTCTACACATACTGTCCAAAAGATGAATCACTATATCGCTGTAGAGTAATAACAACAGGTTGATGCATTCAAGCATGAGGAAGCAGGCAAATATATGCATGTTTCTGATTGATGAAGCTTTAGGCAAAGAGCAGACATTATGTCCAAACAATGAAGAAAGGCTATTCTGGGCTTAGGATCATGAACACAAAGCAGTGTGGTTGTGTCCAGTCATATTTTCTCAATGGACACCAGATCATCAGTCCGTACTGCGAAGGTCACCACTGACATGTGTTTCTCTTCATCACTTAGCCAGCCATTATTCCCATTAATTCTGCGTCCAAGTCTGATGGAAAGAGTTCCAATAAAGTACAGTAGGGAATGCATTTACAGTATATGGCCCCATTCCCCGGTGGATCCTACATTACAGGAAAAGGGGGGATTAATAATTGTGCAATGCAGTGTGCTGAAAATTATGGAAAGTAATACAGTAGTAGTAGTAGTAGTAGTAGTAGTAGTAGTAGTACATAGCAAGTGACGCTGTGGTCAAAGTTGGAATTGCCACAAAACAAATTTTAAGATAACCAACACTGCGGCTAAAATGGATAGTGCACCCCCAAATTCGTCACGTCTCAAGTGTTAGGTAAACCGCAACATATGGGGCCACATGAATGCCCTTCCTACTGTAACAGCTGGTTCAGGCTCATTTTCACTTCACTGGATTGTTTGCAAATTTAAACGGAGTAGCCTTGTACTGAAAGGGTTAAACTGTGTCACTGAAGCAATTAAGACATTTGTGCAATTTTCTGCACAGTTAAGCCAATATTCAGATATGGATTAGGTAGTACCAATGTTACTGCAGAAGTGTGACATAGCAAAGCTTCTTCTAACAACCTTGACAACATATTTGGACTTTAAAATACACATGGACCTTTAATCCTCACGTTCTTCTTGAAAAGCTTGACAGAAGGAAATAAAGTGGTGAAAAGGTCCTGTGTTATAATGCAAGACTGGAGTGAGCGCCTTTCATTCATTTCAACCTTTTGTATTACCGTAGGTGTAATTTCTGATACGTTAACTGTGTTGTGAAGCACTTTGTGGCTTACTAGTTTCTCTTCAAGGTTGAGAAGATCACAATGAGGGTGTTGTGATGGCGAACCATCAGAATGTATAAATCAGCCATGTCAGAAATCCCGATCAAGATACTGTATTCAAGTTCAAAGAGGACTGGGATAAAGGACTCGGCTGACCTCTAAAAGGACACTAATAACTTGTTGCATTATGCATCAGTTGAGGGGGTGAGTAGCTCTGTCAAGTCTTTGGTTGTACATCATCTGACTGCCCATAAAGTATAGGTATGTGCACGCATTAGATTCAATGGGCTACACCTGCTTTTGTAAGTGAGATGCAGCTTCTGTGGTGTTCTTCATGCTTGTCTAACATTAATTAAATGCCATTTATTTGTATATAATTTATCATCCCAGTTTAGCAAAATATACAGTACTCCATATAGCCTATATATGGGTGTTGTTGAGGGGTTTGCCCTTGGGTTGGATTCTTATTGAATAGCAGTTTTTGCAGTTCAAGTGAGAGTGTACAGTTTAACGGGTTTCAAGTTGACATCCCTCGGATTGGTTGAGTTATAGCTTTGACCATGTTTCGTAAATACTCAAATATTTTTCCCGTGGCAAACAATCTAAAAAAAAAACAGTCAACCCTCGCCAGATGACAGTTGGAATTGTGCGACTTTAATCTATTAGGTTTGTTTTCCATCCATCCATCCATTTTCTACCGCTTATTCCCTTCGGGGTTGCAGGGGGCGCTGGAGCCTATCTCAGCTACAATCGGGCGGAAGGTGGGGTACACCCTGGACAAGTCGCCACCTCATCACAGGGCCAACACAGATAGACAGACAACATTCACACTCACATTCACACACTATGGCCAATTTAGTGTTGCCAATCAACCTATTCCCAGGTTTGTTTTCATTTAAGCAAATTGTACGCATAAATATCTTCAAACCTTAGTGAAACCTTCACATTTTTTTTCGGGTGATGGTTTATGAAGTGGCTTTCCAATGACATATTAATGACAGTTGATTAAACACATATTGCAACTGCAAAATGGACTAGACCAGTAGTTTCTTAATTGTACTACACTCCTACTCAAAAGTTGTGAAGTGAAGTATATTTATATAGCACTTTTCTCTAGTGACTCAAAGCACTTTTACATAGTGAAACCCAATATCTAAGTTACATTTAAACCAGTGTGGGTGGCACTGGGAGCAGGTTGGTAAAGTGTCTTGCACAAGGTCACAATGGCAGTGACAAGGATGGCGGAAGTGGGGATCGAACCAGGAATCCTCAAGTTGCTGGCACGACCACTCTACCAACTGAGCTATCCCGCCCCACGTTGCACACAACCTGAGAGAATACACAACTAAGGAAATGTTGTTGGTTGCGCATCCCGATTACCAATCCTGCAAAATATCTTCTGATAGAAGAACTCCAACTTCTTCCTAACCATGAATAAACATGACTTTACTGTGCTTAAAGGACCAAGAGTCATCAGATCTCAGTCCAACTAAGCATACTTACATCTGGATTAACAGCAACTGCTTAATGTCATCATGTCGTTATGGGCCAAAAGTTTTCAGTATCTTCCGTAATGCAACATTCAAGGTCACACACACTATTCATCCAGAGATAGTGGCCGCCCTGCAATTTGATCAAACTTAGAAATAATGTTCCCTAGGGCAGTGTTTTTCAACCTATTTTGAGCCAAGGCACATTTTTTTCATTGAAAACATCCAGGGGCACACCACCAGCAGAACATGTGGAAAACGAAACTCAATAGTCTATACCAGGGGTCCCCAAACCTTTTGACTCGGGGGCTGCATTGGGTTAAAAATTTCCTGCGTCTATTGTGGTAGCTTGGTGCTGCAAGGTATTCCGAGGTGCTGCGAGTCGGCCAGTTGCTGGGGTAGTGACCTTGTTTGTCAGCATGTCTGTGATCTTCTTTTAATTCTTTTTTTTAATTAATTAATTAATTTATTTATTTATTTTTTAATATATTTTATTAATATTATTTTTTAATTTTTCCCCTTCCTCAGGGGGGGGGGGCTCGGCGGGGCGGTTGCTGGTTGTTCCATCTCCATCGTTGGGGTCCCTGCGGGTGGGGTGGGTGGTTCCCGTGGCCCTGTGCCTGGGTGGTCCTGCGGCGGCCGATTTGGGTGGGGTGGCCGGGGGCTGGCCTCGCCGCGCTCTCCGGTGGTGGGAGGTGGGCTCGTGGGGGCCCGGTTGCCGGTGGGGCGGGGGCGGTCTTCCCGTCCGGTTGCGGGGAGTCTCTGGGTCCCTCGGGCGGGGCGTCTCGCCTTTCTGCCCGTGTGGGGTGTGGTCTCTCGCTGGCTTGGGGTCTGGCTGTCCCCTGCTTTTCTCGTGCCCTGTCCTCTGCCGGGTGCGTCTGTCTGCAGCCTGATGCTGGCCCTTGTGGGCGGTACGGTGGGTCGGGCTCTGGGGTTCCTGTCGCTGGCCGGCTTGGCTGCGTGGGGGCGGTGGTCCCTGGTTCCCTGGGCACCACGCCTCCTGTTTGTGGGTTGGGCTCTCGGGGGTGATGGGGCCGTGCTCTGGCTCCCACGCACTCTGGGAGTCGAATGTATTGTACATGCAAATTCACATATGCTCACATACGTACATAGGTACCTACGCTCCCACATACATACACAAATACAGTACATATTTACCTACCTAATGTTCGTACATCCACACGCACATTCAATATACAAACATACACATACACATACTGTACATATACATTCACTGTACAAACACATATACACATTCTGTACATATACATTCATTGTACAAACACATATACACATTCTGTACATATACAAGTACATATGCATACTTACACTCATGCACATAATCACGTTTCATCAAACATATATTAACGTTGTTGCCCTAGGGTAAACTGGGTGTAACACATGGCACACTGACAAAGCTTAACCTATTGTGACTATAACAATCTACAAGGTTAATGTAGGTTGCTTCTCTTTCTCCCCCTCCATTTTTCTGCATTCTTTCGTATCTCAAGTTATCATTACGTATATGTATTGTTGCATTTAAACAACTGTATTGTTGATAATAAAGGTAAATTATTGGTATTATTCATTATCAATAGCGCTATTTCTATTGGTATTTGTATTGATCCATTTGTAGTGTAATAATGCTCATTGTCATTTCTGTATTATTTTTTATTTTTTGCTAACTGCTTATTTGCTATTACTTTTACCATCATATTTGTACATGTCATATTTGCTGATGTTGCTCTATTGTTGTTGTTATTGTTGTTTGCTGTTGTTGTTTTTGTCTCTCTGTCTAATCCCCCTCTTGTCCCCACAATATGATTTGCCTGAGCGACTAGGAGACACCGAGAGCAACAAGCGTTAAAAAATGGATTAGAAAAGACAGATTCAAAAAAAATAATTATATATATATATTTTTTTTTTTTTTTTTTTAACTTGGGACTTCCTGCGGGCCGGATTTTGGACGCTGGCGGGCCGGATCCGGCTGTAGTTTGGGGACCCCTGGTCTATATTGACAATATAAAGTCGTTCTCATCAAATACCTGACGCAATTGTTCGATATGAATTCAAACCATAACCATCCATGCATCATTAATTCTTTTGTCTCAAAGTAGGCTTACAAAGCAATTCCCTAGCTGCTGCCACTTACTGATACGGAAAAGTATTACATGGTTACTCTGCTGAACTCTAGACACAGAAACTCAAAAACGGCACATTATTTGCGGATTATAATTATTGGTTTGCAAAAAATATTCGTTTGACCAATTAGGTGAAATTACATAATTTCCCACGGCACACCAAACCATATGTCACGGTACACTAATGGTTGAAAAACACTGCCCTAGGGAAACCATGGGAATTGAATGGAAATAACCTGCCACCATCATGTGACCATTCAGCAAGAATGTAACAATATATATTGTTATAGACATGTAAAAACATGCTAACCACTGTTAAGTGTAAAACAGTGTTAGAATAATTATGTATACATTATCATCATAACTTTATGCTTAAAGGCCATACTATAAAGTATTGTCAATTTGTGCAGAGCTAGCAATCCGAAAGATTGCTAGCCTCTTTATGAGTGTTGTGTCCAGACTCGGCCTGCTGGCTGCCAAGGCCGGACATTTGGTTTCAAGACCAGACAAAGCAGAGACTGGGCGATTGCACCAAGTGTCAACATATTTGCATTTTTGTATAACCATATATTGTGTCTTACTGGAGTTGTCGAGATTACCCCCCTTCCCTCAGCCACCTGATGTAATAGGGCCATTTCCTAATAAATAGAGGAGGCGTGTGGGTTTTTTTTAGAACGTAGTTTGGATCTGTAACTAGAGTACAGCCCAAAACACGTGTCTCCTCATGAGTTAAATTGAACTCTGTCTCTGATTGATTCCTTGCTTCTTGTCTGATTAATAGATGTCATCAGTGTTTGCACCTGACAAACAGACAAACGGGTAAAATAATGTATAGTTACTTACATAACCTAACAAAAAGCCAAAATGGGTCTGAATAGGTTCAGTATGCTCGTCGTGTTGTTTTGTGCAACCTTGAAGACATGTTATTTAAAAATTGTTGATTCAGTGTACGACCTTAGGGGCATTCAGGTCTAGAGCATCCACTGAATGTATATTTAAGATAGGGTTTTCAGACAGGAACATTGTGTCTAAAGGTGTATGTCACAATGAGCCTAGAAGTTTACATTATGTTGTTTGTATTAGCAGGCAGATTTGTTACAACCTAAAGAAACTTATGAATGTACTGTATGTCATCTCCCCTTTTGAAACATGTGGAATGCTGCTGCTGCCAAAAAAAAACACTTGAGTGCGTCTTGTCAAACTCTGTTGTACAGTAGTTGAGGAACTCTGAAAGGGCAACCTGAGGCTTTGTCCTTTTGAGTGTTTTTCATAAGCAACTACTCAGTGAAAAACTGCCTGCGTCGACGCCATAAATCTAGTCTTCTAGCAGGGAATTTGTTCAGCATCGAGAGTGCCCATGTATTTAAATTGGGTAAGTGCATCTCAAAATAGCTTGAGCTCAACAAACATCTCCACCCAGATTTATGATGGAAGCTTCTCCAGGGGCCTCGACCAGACTGCTCAAGAGATGATAGCAGGACAGAGGACCAATATCAGCCTTCGCAAACACACACATACATACCATTTTTCCCACAGGGCCAGACCAAATACTTAATACATTAATGACATTATTGGATACATTTTACACTTGAACAAATGTGGTACCAATTCTCGTCAACTGAGATTCGATACAGGTACTCAACAGTACTAATTTTCAGTACTTTTATTATTAAACATTTAAAAACAATCATATTTTAATATTGAAAAATGTAAGTAACATTTGAAAATTAGCTTGTATGATAACTGTTCTCCCCAGTTGTTGTTTTCCTATTACATTTGTTAGTCATTGTATGAAACATCAAATGGCAGTAGGGTATAGACCAGGGGTCGCCAACCCGTCAATCGCGATCGACCAGTAGTTTTTTGGCACCCTACCAGTCGATCGTGTAAATATTATTAAAAAAAAAGAATTAATATGACATCAGTGACACTTCCACCTGGAGAGTGATCAGCAGACTCACAAGCAGGCATGCGTTTTAACCCATGAACACCGGACACTTTGCCTATCTCTCTTCAGCCTCACATCCGCCGCTCGAGACACCGCGGCCACCACACCTTCTCGTCTCGCAAACGCGCTTTTATCACGGAGTTGCAACGCATCAGACATTTTCTAGCATCCAACATCAAACAACTCTTCCCTCAACCACGATTCCATTACCATCGTCGCTCGCCTGCCAAATAGGGTTCGTGAACATTGCTCCAAAGTATGGATTAATTTATATATATACAAAAGTAAACATTGACAATTGCAAAGGCAGTAGTATACGATAAAACAAAGTGGCAGCTAAAGAAGGACTTGCCCGTTTATCCTCTCTTTTATCACAAAGGAAAAACTCGCGAGGTGAACAGGTAATTTTACTACTTCCAGCACTGACGTAAGCTGACTCACGTCCTATAAGTGATGAACAAATATACTATATTATTAGAATATAATGATCATTAACAGTCAGCTTCAACAGCAGGGGTGACCAAAGTGCGGCACAAGGACCATATGTGGCCCGTGACTTGTTTGTCCTTGGCTCTATGCACATTACAAAAAAAAAACGAGCAACATTTGGGAACACAGCAAGAAGCACATCCATCCATCCATCCATTTTCTACCGCTTATTCCCTTTGGGGTCGCGGGGGGCGCTGGAGCCTATCTCAGCTACAATCGGGCGGAAGGCGGGGTACACCCTGGACAAGTCGCCACCTCATCACAGGGCCAACACAGATAGACAGACAACATTCACACTCACATCCACACACTAGGGCCAATTTAGTGTTGCCAATCAAGCACAATGATATAAAAAAAATAAAAAGTCAGCTAAAAACAACAAAAGGCTTTGACAAAAAAAAAACCTACAAAATTTAATTTTATATATATATATATATATATATATATATATATATATATATATATATATATATATATATATATATATATATATATATATATATATATATATTGTTTTGTTTTTTGCTGAGACTGGGGATCTTAGGCTGGAAAAGGTTGGTGACCTCTGGTATAGACTATGGTTACTACGGTGTGTCGCGAGGAAGTAGAAAGTGAAGAAAAGTTGAGCCTTACTTTATGTTGAGCGTTTTCTATTAGGCATACTTGCTTTGTTGGCATTGGAAATTGAAGCATTTCCTAGAGGCAGTGTGGTTGAATCCACTCTGAGTGCTGCTTGAGTATTTGAGTCTGTATTTAGTCTGCGTGATGTCATGGGCAACAAAGGTATCGAAATATGGCACAGTTTCATTTTAAGTGAATCAATACCTGGTTGTACCGACGGAATTTGGTCGGTACCTATACAAGTACCGAATTTGGTACACATTCCTATCCTCGGAGGATCAGAAATGGTGATGACAAAGTATCAAACATGGCACAGTGTTTGGTAGATTAGGTCATTGTTGTAAAGATTTTTTTTTAATAAAACCTTTTAAATGTTAACACATTTTTAAGGATCATGCATTTGTGGAATGAACAGCAGTGTTGAATATGCGGGTTGCGCTCGTGAAAAACTTGCCAAATCTTCTTTGAAAGTACCAAACCGTATATTGCTGTTGATATTGACTCTTGTTTTGAACTTCTGGTACCCCCTCCGCCTGTTAAATGGACCCTGCTACAGTGGTCACTAGGTTTTAACGTTTGACCAATCTTGATTGAGCCCATGCGATATGGCAACTTTCTGATGGTGTTTTGTTAAACCAAGTTGCGGCATTGTTTAAAGTGAGCCCTTGTACCATCTCCAAACTGAAGACCAAGCTCCTTATAACAGTGTATGTCAGAAAGACACTGCTAAATAGGCGTCCCGAGAAGACCGTTTCCTCACCCTGTCAGCACGTATTTACATTTGTAGAACAATCTGGTCACAGCTATCTGCCCGGATAATCAGGAACAAACTGCAAAAGGGCTCCCTTAAGATCCCTTCAAATACAGACAAATCCCAACTCTAATTTGGCAAAAGTTTCATGGGCGAAACCTAGATACTAAGCTCTACTGCTCATCCCACAAATGCATGTTCATTACAAATGTGGCACCATTTAAAAGGGTAATAAACACGCTTTCCAACGTTATAAGATTTATTGCTAAAAAACATTGTTGCAACAAAGACATAATTCACCAAACACAAATGTCTTTACTTTATGTGCTATGTTTATGTGTGTTGCTTCATGGGTGGCAGTTGATGACTATAAAAACTATGACATAAAAGAGGGTAAGGAAGTGCCTTGTAGATAATTGTTTACCGAAACACAAACACATCAGGTAGGCCTGAATTACCCTCTTATATAGGCTACTACAGTCTGTATTGAAATAAAAATGTACATTGAATTACGAACCACTTATTGAATGAGGTTTGCAATTGGAAACGTTTGTATTTGGTAACAAACTTCCCCAGAAGAACATATGGACAATTGGTTCCATCCCGACAGAGGTCCTTATTTTACTAAAGTTGTTTGCATCTGTGTACACTTTGAACACACTATAGACCAGGTCTATTCCACCACATACTGAAGACGGCCGCAGTTTCAAGAGTCCAAGGGCTCGGGGGCCAGACAAATGTGGTTGTTTCGTCAGGAAGTGCCTCCGCAGGTTATATTCCTTTGAGATTTAATTTACTTAATTACAGATTACTTAATTACAAAGTAAACATATGGGTTTTCACACTGCATTGTCAATAAATTATGTATTCTACCCTCGCTGCTCAATTCCAGCATGTGCAGCTTGTTGACACTATGAAGCAACAGAAGCCCCAGAAGTATTGTTGGGGATTGATGTTCCTTTTTTTGAATAATTTCCCTTCCTCAGTTTTATTTCTTTACACTTCTTCCTTCATTTAGGATAGTAAGACTGAAAATATAGACATAAAATAAAAATTACACAAGTATATCGTCTATTGTGTATTTTACATAAATAAGATCCATTGTGTATTTCACATGAATAAAATAGAAGGTTTGGTGTTAATACATCCACACAACAACATATGTTTACGCATATAGAAATTAAACAACATCCACATCAAACAATGCACACAATGTACCGGTATGTGACTCATCACAATTAATTCTAAGGTGTAGCGTTATCCGCCTCTACTGGTCAAATTTATCGCTACATGTAATAAACGAGTTCTGATCGCCAAGAGTAATTCTTAGACAAAAAAACAACACAACCACGAATACAAAAGACAACACAAAGTCAGCAATTTCAATACAAAACCAACTAACTCTATTTATGCACAATATCTACTTACAAAGATTTGACTAAGATTTGTGATGAAGCTTACACGTGTGCATTTCTACCATCGTTACTTCTTGTCGAGAACACTGTGTCCGTTGCATAAAAAGGTCCGACAGGAAACACTGACTTGAGCACTTGCAAATAAATATACTTTGTTGTCCAGTCGTTGTTAAAAGTCAGATTTCCGCAAATAATCTTTTTATTTTATTTTTTTCAGGATTGAATACGTAGTCTTCTTCTACTCACCACACTGCTGCTTCATGGTGACACGTTCCTCGCTGTTTCCCCCTGTGGTGTGGCGGGAGTACTACATCTATAAGCAACCCTAGATTAAATGGTTTCATAAAGCCTATTTAGTGATGTTCGGTGGGCCAAATGGAAGGCTTTGGCAGGCCGGATTTGGCCCGCGGGCTGCCAGTTGAATAGGCCTGCTGTACACCTACATACAGTAACTTTAAAAAGTAAATGGTTCAAGCCGTAAACCTGCTCACTTTAACTTCATGTAAACTGCAGCAGTAGGTGCAATCACTCCACACACAGGCCCACTTCATGTTATGTGTCTCCTTTAAACTAGTTCCTGTCAGGCTTGTCCCTGACAGTTTGACTATGTTTTAGTTTTTTCTCTGTTTGTCTTAGTTTCCTGTCAGCGCTTTTATTTTGTCTTCATTTCCTGAGTGTCTCCCTGAGTGCTGCTTCCCCTCAGCTGTGGCTGATTGGCACCTGGCCACACCTGGTGTCAATCAGCCAGCTACTATTTAAACCTGCCTTCTCCTCCAGTCATTGCTGGATCATTGTCGTTACTACCTGTCGTGTCGTTGTTTGCTGTATGCTGTCGTTAAGCTATTCCCTGGATCCTGACTCCTGTTCCTGCTTCCTGTTTTCTGGTTCGTGTTTTCATTTTCTTATTTTTGAACATTAAAAACATGTTTTCTTGTACCAAGCCTGCTGCCATCTCTGCATCTTGGGGTTCGTCAACTACAAACTCTGACAGTTCCCCTTGCAACCTGTGTTAACTAGGAACATGTATAATACAATTTGCGTGTGGCACTACGGGCCACTGCTTTATCTGGGAAGGAGCTCAACACAACACTTGAAATGTCCTTCATCTTTGATAAAAAGGTAATATAACATGCTACAGTAGGTTGATGTTCAAATTTCCATGGTTTGTGAACACACCTTGCTGTGTGTGTGGCGGGCAATGAGGAAGTTGCCTTGAGTGAAGAGAAGAGGGTGTGCAAGTTTATATGAAGTGAGGTGAATTATATTTATATAGCGCTTTTCTCTAGTGACTCATAGCACTTTTACATAGTGAAACACAATATCTAAGTTACATTTAAACCAGTGTGGGTGGCACTGGGAGCAGGTGGGTAAAGTGTTTTGCCCAAGGACACAACGGCAGTGACTACGATGGCGGAAGCGGGGATCGAACCTGGAACCCTCAAGTTGCTGGCACGGCCACTCTACCAACCGAGCTATACCGCCCCACAATTTATGACGTTGGACCTCAAGACTGCTGTTGGCGAGTTAAAGTCAGCAATAAAGATTGAAAAGAGCATCAGACCGTTGAGATGTTAAACTATCACCTGCTGCCTCCCCCTCTGTCACTGACAAGAGCTCCTTTACCACTGCTGGGTGACGCTGGCAGACCCTGCACAAAAATGCTGCCAGAAAATTCTAGAGAAAACAATTGAATCCGGAGTTTTGTGTGCGGAATCATTTTGTTTGGTCGATTATTCATGAAAAAAGGACATAATCACGCTTTTAAATAGGATTACAAAAATACCTGTAGTGTTTTTGGTGTCTTGCCAGATTTTGTATCTTGTAGTAATACATAATTAGTATAACTGCTGAAGAAGATCATAGTTTGATTGTCAAAGATGTTTGGTAATGTAATCTGTGACATTTCTACCTGAATAAATGCTTATCATATTCTGTTCACTTCATGTTTAATGGTCTTCATATTATTGCATGACAATGTCTTAATATTCTTTATTTATTAATAAATTGTAATATTCATAGTGTTAAACAGTCTGTAACTGAGGAGTATCAACCACAACATGTTATAAAATAATTTACACAATATTTCGGCCAACCAGAAAAAATCCCCCCAGGCACATATTACTCAACTGATTTACTAGCATTTATCAAAGCAAGATCTTAATGTAAAACAATTAAGACATTTTTTATTTTGTTAATGTAACTAAACCAGATGTAAAGCATAGCACTTTTATTTTGAAGCCGTAAAAGTGTGATTGGTTTGAAAAAGGTCCCAGCGATGAGGTGGCGACTTGTCCAAGATGTACACCGCCTTCGGCCCGAGTGCAGCTGGGATAGGCTCCAGCATCCCCCGCGATCCCGAAAGGGACAAGCGGTAGAAAATACTGGTGATGAATGGTTTGATAAGGTGTCTTGACATGTTTTGAAGACCGACCTGACTTTTTGCAATAAAAAAAATCAATTTTTGACTTCCTGCTTACTTTGCGGAACTTTAGCAAGTCGCAGGGCTTTGTGTCTGTGCTTTGTGTTTGTGTCAAGCCAAAGCCCCGCTCTCCACCCACCAAGACAAAGACTGTGAATGACTGAAAAGAGATCTCACTGCGTTCAGTTAATTCCACTGTTAAATAAATGCGGTCAAGTGCGGAGAATGATGCACGGACTGAGACAGCTTTCTTCCTGTTTGAAGTGAGAGACAAAAAAACAAGAGGCTCAATAGTCCTGTCACACAAATGCCGGTGATGGCGAAAAAAACAAAAAAAACAACCTCAACCTCTTGCATTTAAGTTATCGCACTAACTAAAATGTTGATGTCGATTCAATGTCGATTAATCATGCAGCCTTCGTGGAAAGGAAATGGGGGACCTCTGGCTCAGTGAAAGATGCTCATGCTCAGTTCATTCGGAAAGAGACTGATGGAAGAGAGGAGAAATATGGCCATTTTAGCATTGCCAATGTTTCCATTCGAGTTAAAAAAGGCTAGTTGAAGCAAGCATTTACAACGTTTGAAACTAGTGTAATAGTGTGTGCCCGTAACTGCAGCTGTGACTTTAAAAATGCAGACAGAACATTGCCAATAAATCCGTCCAAGGCCCAACCCAAACAAGGCTAAAAGGAGAACTAAAGCGCAAATGGTGCCTGATGCAATCTCCAAATCAATGGGAATATTTAAAAAAAAATGGATTGGTAAGTGCTGAAGTCTTTCTATTTTATGTGCCAGTGTTTTCTGTGTTTGTGTAGATGAAAAAAGACTGTTCTGTGTTTACTTCTTGCAACTTTTGGTGGGCATTTGTTCAGTTATTTTTATTGGGTTTACTGACTGGATCTTTGTTTCATGTGCTGTATAAATAACATCTGGGTACTGTATTATTAAAATATGGTTATAAGAAACTCACCTTCACTATCACATCACACCGATCACGGTTGTCCAATCTAAATTTGCTGGTGTTTAAATGCTTGCGATGGGTCTTGCTGATAGGGGTTAAAGCAACACCGCGGCCACCACACCTGCTCGTCTCGCAAACGCGCTTTGCATGACGTGCACAAAAATCATGGAGTTGCGACGCATCGGACATTTTCTAGCATCCAACATCAAACAACTCTTCCCTCAACCACGAGTCCATGACCATCATTACTCGCCTGCGATGCCGAGAAGCTCGCAAGCCAAATAAAGTTTGTGAACATTGCTCCAAAGTAGGGCTGGGTGATATATCGATATACTCGATATATCGCGGGTTTGTCTTTGTGTGATATAGAAAATGACTATATCGTGATATTCGAGTATACGTTCTCACACAGTTGCTTTTAGCTGCAGGCATTACACTGCAGGCATTTCTCACTCTTTCTTGTCTCTCCTTCTCACAGAGACTTAAACAAGTGCACCTTCTTACATACGTCACATACGTAAACACCCTCGCTGAGCAGAGAGGTAGCAGCATGGCTAAAGTTAGCTGTGGTGCGAGAGAAAGAAGGTGCAAATCTGGTAACAAATGAAGGAAGAATTAATTCCTAAGAAAAACAGCACGGGGTCCATCGTCTGGCGGTGGTTTGGCTTCAAGTGGGAATATGTCGAACAGACAACCGTAATTTGTCAAGTGTGGGGCGAAAGCGTTGCTACAAAAAGTAGCATTACTGCTAATATGTAGCATCATTTGAAAAGTCACCCGCTAGAGAATGAAGTGTTTGAAACTTCGCATGTCAACATCTCCGTTCGGTGCCACACCAACAAAATGCTGAGGCAACCATTTCCACATCAACACCGTATGAAAAAAAAATGTCCACAACATAAGGAGATAACGTCCGCCGGAACCTACCACATAGTGAAGGACATACACAATTTGATTTCCTATTATGCAGCTCATTTTTATTTGACAGTTATTGAAATATTTTGTGTGACATCATGCACAGAAGTGCACTGTATTTGTTTAAACTATTGTAGTGGCGTTCTGTACAAAAAGTGCACTTTAATTTAGTGTTGTTTTGATTTGTTATCTTAGCGTCATCATTCACAAAAGTGCACTAATCTCTGACAATCTTGCACGTTCTGTTTTGGAAATGACATGAATGTTTGTGCCACTGCTTAATAACTGTTTAATAAATACAGTTTTAGTAAATTGACTTAGTTGTGATTTCCCTCTCTGCATGAAAGTTTAAAATGAGCATATATTAATGCAGTATGAACAAGAATGTTTTAATGTAGACACATAGAATCATCATACTGCTGTGATTATATGCATCAAGTGTTAATTCAAGGCTAAGGCAAAATATCGAGATATATATCGTGTATCGCGATATGACCTAAAAATATTGAGATATTAAAAAAAGGCCATATCGCCCAGCCCTACTCCAAAGTATGGATGTTGTGTTAATTTATATATACAAAAGTAAACATTGACATGGGCAAAGGCAGTAATATATGACAAAACAAAGTGGCAGCTAAAGAAAGACTTCCCTGTTTATCCTCTCTTTTATCACATAGGAAAAACTCGGCAGGTGAACAGCTAATTTTACTACTTCCAGCACTGATGTAAGCTGACTTACGTCCTATAAGTGATGAACAAATATACTATAGTATTAGAATATAGTGATCATTAACAGCTATCTTCAACAGCAGGGGTGCCCAAAGTGCGGCACAGGGGCCATCTGTGGCCCATGACTTGTTTGTCCTTGGCCCTAGGCACATTACAAAAAAAACAAGCAACATTTGGGAACACAGCAAGAAGCAGAATGATAAATAAAACTAAAATGTTGACATCAGCTAATAATACAAAGCTTTGACAAAAAAACAACAACAACATAAAATGTTATATATTTATATATATATATATATATATATATATATATATATATATATATATATATATATATATATATATATATATATATATATAAACAGGCCTGTAGAGATGAAATAGTCTTGTGATTTTTTTTCCCACACATACATATATATATATATATATATATATATATATATATATATATATATATATATATATATATATATATATATATGTATGTGTGGGAAAAAAAATCACAAGACTATTTCATCTCTATTTCATTTCATCTCATTTTTTTTTTTTTCCCACACATACATATATTGCGCTCTACTACGGTATCGAGCACTATTTTTTGGATAACCTTATTAAGACATATATATATATATATATAAAACAATACTTGCCAACCTTGAGACCTCCGATTTCGGGAGGTGGGGGTGGGGGGCGTGGTCGGGGGTGGGGTGGGGCGTGGTTGGGGCGGAGGGCGTGGTTGGGGGCGTGGTTAAGAGGGGAGGAGTATATTTACAGCTAGAATTCACCAACTCGAGTATTTCATACATATATATATATATATATATATATATATATACATATATATATATGTATGGAATACTCGAGTTATATATATATATATATATATATATATATATATATATATATATATGTATATATATATATATATATATATATATATATATATATATATATATATACAGTATATATATATACATATATATGTATGAAATACTTGACTTTCAGTGAATTCAAGCTATATATATATATTTATTTATTTTATTATATATGTAAATAAAAGAAATACTTGAATTTCAGTGTTCATTTATTTACACATATACACACATAACACTCATCTACTCACTGTTGTACTTGAAAGTACAATGCAATACAATTCCGGGGCAATGGCACCTATCAAATACACAGTAAGGAAAACACAGTTGTTCTACTAACTGTACTGTGTGTTATGAGAGTAGAGTATGTGTGTGTGTGGCCCTTTAATAGGTGACAGCATGTGAGGTGAGTGACGTCAGTGAGTGTGTGGGCGAGAGAAGAGAGGGAGCGGTAGCGTGAGTGCGGGGAGAGACTAGTTGGTTTTGTGTTGGATTGGCTGTGTGCAAGCAATCAATAAAGCAAGATTTGCAACTAATCGCTGGACTCATCATTCACCCTAAAGTCGTCCGCTGTGGAGACCCACTGCCGGGTAAGGTGAAGGGTGTTGCCCCGAGCATACATCGGCCCTGAAGAAGTGTCTCCCTGCGCTCTTCGACTACGGTCTCGTTCTTCTGCTTCGTCTCCTTGTGTGCGCACACTGGACTCAGGTCCGCATGGAGCTGGAGGGGGCGTGGCCTCCAGCTCCAGCTGAATTCCAGGAGATTTTCGGGAGAAAATTTCTTCCGGGAGGTTTTTGGGAGAGGCGCTGAATTTCGGGAGTCTCCCGGAAAATCCGGGAGGGTTGGCAAGTATGTATATAACATAGTTGGCGCAGGGGTAGATCTTGCTTTGTTTTTTTGCTGACACTGGGGATCTTGGGCTGGAAAAAGGTTGGTGACCTCTGGTATAGACTATGGTGACTACGGTGTGTCGCTAGGAAGTAGAAAGTGAAGAAAAGTTGAGCCTTGCTTTACGTTGAGCGTTTTCTATTAGGCATACTTGCTTTGTTGGCATGGAAATATGTCGCTTTGAAGCCTGACAATGCAAGTTTGTGTCGACTAATGCCATTTAGAAGTCATCTGTATATATGTTGTATATATTTATTTGTATTTTTTTGTTCTGACTGGTCTAGCACTTACTTGGCACTCTGTTGATAGCTCTTAGCGGCCGCAAGACACGTACTGTCCTCACTGCGGAGAAGCTGACATTCTGAAGGTTGAGGGAATACTCCAACATCCTGCAAGATACACAAGGAAGGAATCAACATGAGTCAATTTCAGTCACAGAATGTGCCGAAGTGCCAATTCACAACAGAAGTTACCTCATGGCATTTTTCATTCAAACATGAAAGAAATCCAAATGATCCCAATATGAATAAACACTTTGGCGTTGAAAGAAAGGAAAAACTCTAAGAATGAAACCTCGAACGAAACCGAGTCTCGGAACTGTCTCATTCCACCAACATTGCAATATGTTACAGTATACTCTTATATAGCAGGGCTGCTACGCTCATTTTTTCTATGTCTTGACTATAATTAAAATAGCGAACGATTTAAATGGACACTTATTAGAAATAAGAACGTGGTGCACTTGATGAGTTGGTTCACACAGAAATCAGCGGTATCGTGTCCCGTTGGTCGGCATCACTAACGGGTTCACCTGTAATAAAAACGTGGAACCTGATTGTTTTCTTTTTTCAACTATAGAAATGTTGCGTTCAGTAAATATTGGGAAAGTAGTAATTGATGCTCTAATGAGGCAAATCCCATCTAATTTCTTGTCTTTAGAGACAAATGTCATGCATGTGTTCTGGCAAAGAATATGCTTTGATTCCTGAGCTCAATGGAGCGCGACCACAGTGCATGTGTTTGCGCTTGTACATGGAGCGCGGCACACACGCAATGTTTGCGGGCCTGATAAACATGCGTGTATTCACACGCACACTTGCAAAATCAACTTCAAAAGCAGAGGGGAATGCACGTGCATACCCAGTGGGTGTTGTTGAAAGGGGAGAGGAGAAACGTGGCGTCAGCAGCGCACGAAAGAGCAACATGAGATGAGTCTGGCTGGTGACTCCGAGACTCCTCGTAGTCTTTGCAGCAGCTCCTTGGAGGCTCCAAGGTGGGTGATGGGAAGTTAGAAGGACAAAGCTGAAGATCATTGAGGAATGTTTTTCTTGTGTCCTGATCAGACTTTGTCACTGTGTCTTCCCGCACTTCGGAGCATATGTCGAGCACATGTGCGGCTTAAAGGGTTGTGCGGAGAAGGAATTCCCTTCTTACACACACTCCAAGTCTGTCTTTCTCACACATTTAGAACGCATGCAAGCTGGGGGCGTGTGTGCACGCACTAGACAGCCCTGAATAAAACGTATGAATGTGTGGCTCCTTGTCAAGCAGTACCTGGATTTACTACACAAATGCAGAGTTAACTTCTTGTTTTGTCTGAATCAGGTACATTTTTTCACTTTTAAAAATTGGTCGGTGGTATCATTTGTGTCGCATTTAGGTCAACGTTCAAAAGATACCGTGACACTTTGAAAAAACACTAAAACATTGAAACAACTCACAAGTTCATCAAACCCATCTGTCCAGTGAGGAGTCACGTAACAATTACACATACCAATAATCAAAGAGCAAAACCTCTTGGTGGATTTTAGTTTGGATAATAAAAGCAGGGTTTCTTGGCACCATCCAAACCTAAATCTACCAATCCACATTGGAATCTCTGAACAAGTAACGTTAAAGTTTGATACAACCTTTGTTTTACTATTAAGTCAATAAAAAGTAGGGTAGGGTATTGGCAAAGACTTCACAATACGATATGTACCACGATACAATGCGTATCACAATACAATACAGTAATGCAATACTGTATTTAGTTTTGCCGATATATTGTGATATTCTGCATCATTCACTGGTACATTTAAAACACAGCCTTAAATACAAGTTGTATTTACAGTATGTACACTAGATTTAGGTAATAAGTGAAACCACTCCAGCTACATATTTCAAATAAATCATTGTTATTTATTTCAATTGTACATACAATGAATGAGGTGTCTTGGCACTTACATTTAACAAAAATGTTCTCTACTTTTTAACCGATTATTTCTTGTACTGCCTTGCTCACCTCTGACTCCGCACAGCAAGGCAGCAGTACAGCAACTTTGCTGAGCACAGGTGCCAAAGTCATAATTGTGTTACAATCAGCTCAAAACATGAACAAGTCCCAATTAAAATCAACGTCAAACATCACTGTTATGTTATTAGATACAAGATTGTGATATATATATTGTCTTATAGATTTTTTTTGCAACCACTAATTTACAATATCAGTAGTAATAGGCCTACTTTGATAACAAACTATGGTTGTTTTGTATTTATCGGACTGATAATTATCGGACCGATCTAAGGAATTATGATGTCACACCGATTATTCAGCTAACATAAAAAAAAAACTTTGATAAACGATAAATGAAAAAAATACGCCAATGAGGCAATATTACCTGTGTTGTGGGTTTGGGTGAACAAATCAAGTGCCCCTACCTCGTGGGAGGTCGCAATCCCCTGAGCTCACCGGAACATTGAAAACAAACATGATCATGCAGGACTTCTTTACTCATTCAGAGGAAAACATTCCGCATGCCACCTGCACCAAATGCCCTGCAAACACTCTGTTGGGAGGGTAAAAAACACCAGGCTTCAAACACACATCAAACCTCACCAACCACTAGAAATGTCGCCAGCACCACCACGATGGTGCCCCGAAAACCCATGAAGACGCCTGAGCCGCCAAAAAAGCTGGCTAAAGCCACCACAAAGAAAGACCTGGGGCAGTTTCCGCCGCCGCTGTCGCCGAAAAGCCCACCAGAGACAACCCGAGGGCGATCTGTGATCTCATCATGGAAACGACCAATCCCCACCATCGCTGAAAAGTTAAAGTTAAAGTTAAAGTCCCAATGATTGTCACACACACACTAGGTGTGGTGAAATTTGTCCTCTGCATTTGACCCATCCCCTTGATCACCCCCTGGGAGGTGAAGGGAGCAGTGGGCAGCAGCGGTGCTGCGCCCGGGAATCATTTTTGGTGATTTAACCCCCAATTCCAACCCTTGATGCTGAGTGCCAAGCAGGGACGTAATGGGTCCCATTTTTATAGTCTTTGGTATGACTCGGCCGGGGTTTGAACTCACAACCTACCGATCTCAGGGCGGACACTCTAACCACTAGGCCACTGTCCCTTGTCAGCCAGCAAACCACTTGCACACAGGGTTTGTACTTCCGAGCCACAGTTATGTAATTGCCACACTCCTGCATACACTGATGGATGGAAATAAGGACTAAGGTTGTCCCAATACTTTCTCCACTTCCTATACGACATCGATATCAGAGCTTTGAGTATTCATCGATACCAATATTAATTGTTATTACTTGTGTTTTGGCAACACCTAGTG
Source organism: Nerophis lumbriciformis (assembly GCF_033978685.3). Classification (NCBI taxonomy): domain Eukaryota; kingdom Metazoa; phylum Chordata; class Actinopteri; order Syngnathiformes; family Syngnathidae; genus Nerophis; species Nerophis lumbriciformis. Next base: position 15,612,388 of record NC_084558.2, on the reverse strand, counting down.
GTCACAATAATTAATTGTTAAACTCAGTAAGCTGCATGATCCAGACACGTTTGTAACTGGATACTTTCTAATACGCTTCTGCCTTTAGACTCCAAAATTGATCAAATAAGGCAGTGTTTCTCAATTATTTTCTGTTAAGACTCCCATAGGAAGAAGAAAACATGTAGTGCCCTCTACTCTCCTTGGCGACTATAAATAGTATAATTTGTCAATAAAATTGTCATACTTTAAGTACACTTCTGTATAACATTGTATCTTTATTAATATTAAAGAAGAACTATAGATCAACTTACAACAAATAATAACTTTATTAACATTGTGTTTTAGTCTGTAAGAGAAAATATTTAAAGCGTGTCAATTTGCCTAAAAAAAGTATCCTTAAACATATTTTGACGAACTTAGGGTTGTACGGTATACCGGTATTAGCATATTACCGCGATACTAATGAATCACATTCGGTACTATACCACCTCTGAAGAGTACCGGACCAAGTACAGGAGCGATACTACTATGAATACATCAATATTTTTTGACATCACAACATCTTCTTTCGATTTTTTAAAATGTAAATTATGTTTATAAAGCCAGGAAATATGTCCCTGGACACATGAGGACTTTGAATATGACCAATGTATGATCCTGTAACTACTTGGTATCCGATTGATACCTAAATGTGTGGAATCATCCAAAACTAATGGAAATTATCAAACAACAGAAGAATAAGTGAATATTAAATTTGACTAGAAGTGTAGATAGAACATGTTAAAAAAGAAAGTAAGCAGATATTAACAGTACATGAACAAGTAGATTAATATTTTCTTTTCTACCACTTGTCCTTAATAAGTTTGATAAAATAATAGAATGGAAAATGACACAATATGTTACTGCATACGTCAGCAGACTAATTAGGAGCCTTTGTTTGATTACTTACTAAAAAAAGACAAGTTGTCTTGTATATTCACAATTTTATTTTAGGACAAACTTGCAATAAGAAACATATGTTTAATGTATACCGTAAGATGTTTTGTTAAAATAAAGCCAATAATGCAATTTTTTGTGGTCCCCATTATTTAGAAAAGTACTGAAAAGTACCGAAAATTATCAAAATAATTTTGGTACCGGTACCGAAATATCGGTATCGGTACAACACTAGACGAATATGAACCATTTTATACTGAAAAATGGAATTCAATTAAATAAATAATATTAAATATACATTTCAAATGTATATCTGAAAATATAATTGTCATTAACTAAGGAGGTCAATATATAAAACACTTTAACACTTTAACCCCCCCCCCCCCCCCCCCATCTCCCGAATTCGGAGGTCTCAAGGTTGACAAGTATGCGGTGTGGGTCGGAAGGCGTGAACAAGTCAGTTAGTGTAGGCTGCCTTCAGCTGTACTCGGCCTGCTAGTTAGCGGTTTTATACGGAAATAATAAAAAAAAAATAAAAAAAAGAGGAATTCAGCTAAACAGCGGACAACTGGGATGCCTGATTTATGGGCGTGTGATGTTAGCCCTAGCATAGTAGTGATGTCATATTTGTTTAGGACAAATCTGCAGGTTAAGTTTGTCAAATCCACCTTTGTTTGAGTCTTTCTTACCTCCAAGTGTTCAAGAGCATATTTCTGTTGAGAATAGCTAGATGCAAGAGCCCAATTAAACTGGCTCTGCACTGATGTGGAGAACCAGCGGCTTTCCTAACTCCAGTATTTGATGATGAGCAAGCCCCTCACCCTATCTCCAAAGGTGTGCCCCACTCATATCCAGTTTCTGCAATCTTGTCTTTCTGGTCAATCGTAATTAACATAGATGAAGGTGGAATGCAATTCAGCAGTTTGTTGATCACATGCTCCATTCCTTCATCGCTTGTGAACCCTAAAGAGATCAGTACTTAAACAGATACAGTTTGGAAAGTCCATGTCAAAGCAAGTTTTAATGTATTTCAAACGTGCTACGTTTCTGTGATTTTTCACATTCGCAAAAGAGTATGTCTCTAAAAACATAAAATTAAATTAAACCCTTTTTTTTCTTTTAACAGTTGTATTTTTAGGACACTTACTGCCTTTTTAATGATAGCCAGATGATGTTTGGTGTTCATGACTACATTTGAACATCTCCAGTCATCAGTGTGTTCAACAAATAATGGGGATGACAGAAAGTTGTGTGCAAGTTCATGTTGATTATGCTGAAAAAAAGGGGGGAGTGCGATGAGGGAGGCCAGGCAAGCCCGACAATGAAGTAGTTTGCGTGCAGAGAATTCCCAAATTCAGCCCAAGAAGCAGTTCCACACACAGAGTTGAGGTTGAGGATAAAAGGCGAGGTTTTGCATCTTGTCATTCATACTAATTGGATACTTATGCACAAGTCTTAATGTCGAGAGATCCTAGCAAGGACAAACTCAGCACATTGTAATGAGATGCAAATAAATCATGCAATGAAAGGTGCTGGCAGACATGCGGCGTGCACTAAACAGACACTCTCTTTCTCTTAATGCAGATGGTGAACACGTGCTACCATGGCACGGCACAACAACAAACGCAATTGTGCATACACATGCTAACATAAAACAAGAAGTAACATGGTGACACAGGATAGACAAAGTGCAGGTCAGACATACCAGATATCCCATGTCATACTCAAGCTCTCCTGTCTTGTCCTCAGTTCACATTTAGTTCAAGTTTTCTTTGCATCATTTCTAACTCATACTTGTAAACCATCATCTGAGCAATAAAGAAGACAGCTAAAGCAAGTCAATCGATAAAAAAAATGCAATACTGTAGTGTCCAATGTTTTCAAACATTTCCAAAGTTACCCAATCGACAATTTATGAACATTTTTTTCCATGAATGTGTTAATTAAAATGCCAGTAAAGCACTCTTTTAAATTGAAAATATAAAATTAATTGCAGCCAATTCGTGATATTGACACAATGATGACAAAACAAAAGCGGATGTTTCCGTGTGACTGATACAGATTACCAGATGAGATATTTTTTTGACGAGTGTAGCTGCACGCTAAGACCACTCAATGTTTATTTGAAGACATGATGTAATAACTTGTTTGTTCGTGTTCAGCATTGGCCTCTATTGCTTCAGACCATTCCTTTGTTGGTTTAAAAACGAGATTTAGTTAAATGCACTTAAATTGTTTCTTTAAACAAATGAATGATATTCAAAATGTAAGACAGCCACGGAACAAACAAAACAACGGATATGAAAGAAAGGTGTACACTTCTGAATTAGTTTTATTTCCAATCATCATCCTGCTTCATGACCTCACGAGACTTTGGATCTGGGAGCAATTTAGGATATCCCAGCTAACTTTGAGTGAGAGGCTGGACTGGCCACCAGTCAATCACAACAAGATTAGACAGTCAGAAAGTGGCTTGAATGGTCTGTAAAACATAATTTATGCAAAATTTTGAGCAAAGAACAATCGTTAGATGTCATGTAGACCAGTGGTCCCCAACCACCGGTCCAGGGACCGGCACCGGTCAGTGACGCATTCGCTACCGGGCCGCACAGAGACATTAAATAATTTATAACCGACCGCATTTTCTCCTACTTAACTTTCACCAGACCCACCATACACACCAATAAGCTTGTTCATAGATGTCTTATAAAACTCCTAATAGGAAGTCGCCATTTGCTATACTTGTTACATCTTTGTTACATGGGACAATGCACATTAATAAACACATAACATGTAAAGGTGCCAAATCGTGGCCAAAAGCTAGGTTGCATCCGCAGTCCGCGGCAGGTTGATGACCTAAGATCAGGGCAGATCAGGAACAAAGTTACCATAGGAGTTAAAGTGCATTAGGCAGATGGAGAAGTGTTAAATTGTTGCATATAATAATTGTGCTGGAAAAATACACATATCCTTTGGCCTAGTAAGTTAAAGTGCAAGTATTATTGCAAATCGTCCTAATACATAAGTAGTTAGCAATAACAGACGTATTTACGCATGGAAAATTGGACCAAAAAAGCTAACATTAGTGTATCTAAGTATGAAATATTGCACAAAATATGAATACATAACTTTTAGAATGGAAATAGTAATCCAAAGAAATCTATTGGAACTAATGGCAAGTATTTCTAGCTGTCTTATATATCCATGCTCTTGTCCTTGAATGTGATGTATCACCTATAACCCAGCAGATACTGAAGCTAAAACAAAGCCTACTACTAGCAAAAATGAGCAAAATACAAAAGTCTATGGAGAGCTTTTCTGCAAAGGGAGAAGGCCAGGGGCTCCCACTAATTGAATGTTATGGTGAGTTTTTTCATGTATTCATTTTTCATGCACTTATTTGCTTTATCTATCCGCCAAACATGGAAGGCCGGTCTATGAAAATAATGCCTACATTAAACCGGTCCCTGGTGCAAAAAAGGTGGGAGACCACTGATGTAGACCACAAAGAAGAGTTTTAAATGAAGAAAAACATTCTACTTCTTTCGGGGCTGATTAAGAAAATGCAATCGATTCGTTTTGGTGTCTGCAGATTTTTTAAACTTGTAAGATGCATCTTAATATGTTCTTGCATGCGTTTCTGGATCATTCCAGATCATACTTGCTAACCCTCCCGGATTTTCCGGGAGACTCCCAAAATACAGCGCCTCTCCCGAAAACCTCCCGGGACAAATTTTCTCCCGAAAATCTCCCGAAATTCCGACGGCGCTGGAGGCCTCACCCCTCCAGCTCCATGCGGACCTGAGAGAGGACAGCTTGTATTCACGTCCGCTTTCCCACAAAATAAACAGCGTGCCTGCCCAATCACGTTATAACTGTAGAATGATCGGGGGCGAGTTATTGGTTTCTTATGTGGGTTTATTGTTAGGCAGTTTCATTAACGTCCTCCCAGCGCGGTAACAACACACAACAACAACAGTCACGTTTTCGTCTACCGAAAAGCAGTCAGTCTGCCGTAAACAGCAATGTTGTGACACTCTTAAACAGGACAATACTGCCATCTACTGTACATGCATATGTGACAATAACATCTAGGGCTTTTAGAGAGTGCAGTGCACAACTGCGCACACAACAAGGAGACAAAGCAGAAGAACGAAGAAGATACAGCCGTGGCGACGCCGACGACGAGTAAGATGAAGAAATACGCTTGTAAGTTCCAAGCCGCAGCTGCGATTGGACCTGGATAGCCTCCGGGAAGAAGTAGTGGAGTACTAAGTGCTTGGCAGTGAAGCTCTTCCTCAGGAAGCAAAGATTGACTGGTTTTGGGCCATGCTAGGGAGAGATGGAAGATTCCAGACTCTAGTCTAGTGCATTTGATGAAAGCACTTTTGTGCGTACCACACAGCAATGCATCATCAGAGAGGGTGTTCAGCATGGTTAGAAAAATAGTGACAGAGAATAGAACAAGGATGGACAATTCAACCCTTAACTCAACAATGAGTAGATGAGTGTTATGTGTGTGTATATGTGTAAATAAATGAACACTGAAATTCAAGTATTTCTTTTATTTATATATATATATATATATATATATATATATATATATATATATATATATATATATATATATATATATATATATATATATATATATATATATATGTATAATAAAATAAATATATATATATATATATATATATATATATATATATATATATATATATATATATATATATATATATATATATATATATATATATATAGCTAGAATTCACTGAAAGTCAAGTATTTCTTATATATATATATATATATATATATATATATATATATATATATATATATGAAATACTTGACTTGGTGAATTCTAGCTGTAAATATACTCCTCCCCTCTTAACCACGCCCCCAACTACGCACCCCACCCCACCCCCGACCACGCCCCCCACCTCCCGTTATCGGAGGTCTCAAGGTTGGCAAGTACGTTCCAGATGCACGATCACCACACCGGCATCTGCCAGAACACACATTTTTCGTAACTTCTGCGCTGCTTTTTGGTGCTTTTTTGTGGACTTTTGGATTTGCGTCAGGGGAACCTTTTGGCCATGGCCATGTTTGCCCCAGAGACCAGCTGCTAGCCCTCTGCCTCACCCGAGTCCACGTGTAGAGACCTGAGGAGATGCGTTGAACGTCGGGGTGGACAAACTACACAGAGCCCTGGCTGAATGAAACACTTTGATCTTTGACAAAGAGCGACCTGACCTCATGGCTCAGCCATCGACAAATCTGGTCTCCCAGGAAAGTTTAAAGCCTGGATGTACCAACACGGAGTCTTGCCTAGAATACTCTGGCCTCTTTTAATCTACGAGGTACCAATGACAACGGTTGAGGTACTAGAGAAGACCATCAGCCAGTACCTAAGGAGATGGCTGGGGCTCCCTCGGTCCTTAAGCAGCATTGCTCTTTATGGCCATTCCACCAAGCTGCAGCTCCCTCTCAGGGGACTGTCGGAGGAATTCAAGGTCACCCGCTCCAGAGAGGTAATGATGTACAGGGACTCCGCAGATGTCAAGGTAGCCTCGGCAGGAATCGTTGTTAAGACCGGGAGGAAGTGGCAGGCACAAGAAGCCGTAAGCAGAGCAGAGGCGCGGCTGAGGCACAAAACCTTGTTGGGTACTGTGGCAAGGGGGAGGGCAGGCCTCGGCAGCTTTCCAAAGCCACGTTGGGACCGGGCCCGTGGCAAGGAGAAGCGCCAACTGGTCCAAGAGGAGATCCGTGCAGAGGTGGAGGAAGAACGTTGCTGCCGGATGGTCAGCATGTCCAAACAAGGGGCGTGGACAAGGTGGGAGCATGCAGAACCTCGAAAACTCACCTGGGCAGAGCTCTGGAGAGCTGAACCTCTGCGCACAAAATTCCTCATACAGTCTGTGTACGATGTCCTCCCATGCCCCGCCAACCTGCACATCTGGGGCCTAGCAGACACTCCGGAGTGCAAACTGTGCCAGAGGAGGGGCACCTTGGAGCACATCCTGAGCTGTTGCCCAAAGGCACTAGGGGAGGGGCGGTATCGCTGGCGCCATGACCAAGTTTTAAAAGCCCTGGCGGATTCTATCTGCGCAGCGATACAAAACAGCAAGTCCCAGGCCGCCCCGAAGCAGTCAATCACCTTCATCAGAGCAGGACAGAAGGCAAGCTGTCAGCCCAACTTCTCAGGAGGGCTCCTGGCCACCGCTCGTGACTGGCAGCTCCATGTTGACCTGGGAAGGCAACTCAAGTTCCCGGCCAATATCGCTACCACGTCACTCCGCCCAGACATGGTGTTAACATCGGAGTCAACCAAGCAAGTGGTGCTACTGGAGCTGACTGTCCCCTGGGAGGAGCGAATTGACGAAGCAAATGAGCGTAAGAGGGTCAAATACACTGAGCTCACTGTAGAGTGTTGGAGTAACGGCTGGAGAGCCCGCTGTGAACCAGTCGAAATTGGGTGCAGGGGTTTTGCTGGTCACTCACTACAGCGTGTGTTCAGAATCCTTGGCATTAGAGGACTGCAGTCGAGAAAAGCCACCAAGAACATCCTAGAGGCCGCAGAAAAGGCCTCCCGGTGGCTGTGGATCCGTAGGGGGGATCCGTGGTGCGCTACTTGGACACAGGCCGGGGTCTGATCACCCCCGGCTGGGTCGCCCGGGCGAGGGTGTCTGATGATTAAAGACCCGAAACACCCTATGACCCCGGGTTTATCACTGATGACGTGTCCAAGCATCACCGTGAGGTGTATTCAAGTTCTATATATATATATATATATATATATATATATATATATATATATGTGTATAATAAAATAAATAAATATATATATATATATATATATATAGCTAGAATTCACTGAAAGTTAAGTATTTCTTATATATATATATATATGTATATATATATATATACATATATATATATATATATATATATATATATATATATATATATATATATATATGAAATACTTGACTTGGTGGATTCTAGCTGTAAATATACTCCTCCCCTCTTAACCACGCCCCCAACTACGCACCCCGCCCCACCCCCGACCACGCCCCCCCACACCCCCACCTCCCGTTATCGGAGGTCTCAAGGTTGGCAAGTACGTTCCAGATGCACGATCACCACACCGGCATCTGCCAGAACACACATTTTTCGTAACTTCTGCGCTGCTTTTTGGTGCTTTTTTGTGGACTTTTGGATTTGCGTCAGGGGAACCTTTTGGCCATGGCCATGTTTGCCCCAGAGACCAGCTGCTAGCCCTCTGCCTCACCCGAGTCCACGTGTAGAGACCTGAGGAGATGCGTTGAACGTCGGGGTGGACAAACTACACAGAGCCCTGGCTGAATGAAACACTTTGATCTTTGTAGATGGATTCTCGCTCATCCGCCCGAACGGGACATTTGCCGAGAGCTAGTAGGCAGTCTAGCTTTGTTGGGTCTGTTCCGTGTCTCTGGTCGTGCAGCCCCCCCCACCTCAGCAGACAATGGCGCGTGGGTGTTAAAATGGTGTTTTTGTATTGTTGTTTGTCTATGCATCGTATCTACGCAATGTGTATAATTCATTGCATATTTTTTTTGTTTTTTCATAGTGTTTTACTTTTGTAGCTGTATGCAGAAATGGTGACGCTAAAGTGGCAACTGGTTAAATCAGCTGTGTGCTCCTTTGATGTCTTTTATGTTTTTTGTGTTCTTTAATGTTTCCTTCTTGTTTTCATTTGTTTTTGACATTATATTTTGGACATTTTATGTCTGCACTGCATTTTATGTCTGCACTGCAACTTATTGACAATTCACAGTGTCCAGCTTGCCTAATATGCATGTTGTTTGGACTGTGGGATGAAACCAGAGTAAACCCAAGCAATGAGCATTTTTCTGTGAGGGAGGCGTGCTCACTGCATGCACATAGTTGCTGTTGGATTGATTAAACAGCATTTTAATTTTAGCTACACATCCCGTCTTCATTTTTGTCATGTTTATACCAGTTTGGAAATCACCAGTCTGTCCGTCTGTGTAATGGTCCTTTAGTCACACATTCATTCGGTTTGTCTCCGTAAGTAAGCAAGATGGGCCTCAGCAAAGGGATAGTAGGAAATCCTTATTTCTTATTATGTGTTTTTGGAGTGTAGTCATTAATGTGGCACATGTATATATGCACTTCTATATGACATGTTTGTAAATGTAGAACATTTCATAGAGTTCTTGCATTGGGTCCTTTTTAATTTGGTTTTGGTTGTTATGTGTGACTGTATGCACCACATAAGAACTAAAATGCATGGTATGTACAGTTCAGGTTAAATCATGGAGAAATGTTTTTAAAAAAACACAATAATGTGAAAGTAAGTGCCCGTAGAGTCATTTAGCATAAGTGGAATAGTGAATAACCACAGGGAAAAGACAGATGGTGTGTGTTCATGCTGAATCTGATTGAAAGCCTCTCATCAGCAACACTTTCAACTATCAACCCACTCTCATGCTTATCTGCTTGTATTACCCACCATTATGTTGAAAGGCTCTACAGGAGAGTGACATTGTTTCATATTTAACTACCTGACCCAGTGCAAAAAGTCAGTGGTCACAGCTGTAACTTGAAGTGAATAAATAGTAATAGTAATAGAGCACTGTGCTGCAACACTTTTTTTTCTGTTTTTTTTTTTTGTTTCATCGCCAATCAAGATGTAATTACAGTTGTGTATCATTCAGAGCTGTTAATTGGCTTTAGACCTGAGTGAATGTCCACAAAGTAAGAATTCTTGATTATAAATAGAATATTTTCTTAGTTAAAGTATAAAAAAAAAGGTCTACAAACTTCTGAATACACTTGTTTATATATATTAGAGCCTTCTAGACACAAAATACCAACCCTACAGTAGACATAATAAGAGAAATTGAGCCATACAGGCTATGATCTACAAAATTTCTGCACGTATCAAAAAAAATGTGTCAACCTGAAAGCACATGTAAAGATGATGTACTAAACTGGTATGCAAAGGATTGCGTCTCCGATATGTCTATCTTCATGTACACGCAGAATATATGCATATTGAGAGAATGTGCACAATACTGGAAAGAGTAGATACATATATATAATCATTTAGTGCTCACCAGAGGTGGGACCAAGTCATTGTTTTGCAAGTCACAAGTAAGTCTCAAGTCTTTGCCCTCAAGTCCGAGTCAAGTCCCGAGTCAAGACAGGCAAGCCCCGAGTCAAGTCCAAAGTCAAGACTGGAAAGTCTCAAGTCAAGTCCTAAGTCCTGCATTTTGAGTTTCGAGTCCTTTCAAGTCCTTTTAACCACAGACTAATATATTAACACAGATTGTGTATGCTTTTCAAACGCTGTATTTATTTATTAAAACAAGTGCATTTTAAATTGCAGGAAAGAAAATTGTCCTGACATTGCACTTTTTAATAGCACTATTAACCAGTCATTTTAAACATTAACTCATTCCTTTACAGAACAAACACATTGAAAAATAAAGTGCAAATGTACTTATTTGTACAAAAGTGTTAACATTGAAAAAACATGACATATACGTGAACATAACAAAAAAGTTGTACGTTTTATATGTCAGGGCCCTATGCTGCATTGCATTTGCAAAAGACCAAATTAGCCAAGAGTCTGTCAGTCATTTGTGCACGATGGGGGCGTAGTATGATGCCACCATGGCTGAAAACTCGCTCCACTGGAGCACTGGAGGCAGGCACTGCCAAGACTCTCATGGCCACTCGGAACAGTGAAGGAAGAGTCTTCATGTTCAATGCCCAGAACAAAAGGGGGGAGAGAGTTGTTTTGGGTTGGTGCACTACTTGTAAGTGTATCTTGTGTTTTTTATGTTGATTTAATAAAAAAAAAAAAAAAAAAAAAAAAAAGATTTCTTGTGCGGCCCGATACCAATCGATCCACGGACCAGTACCGGGCCGCGGCCCGGTGGTTGGGGACCACTGAGGTAAACAACCAACAGTATGTCAGAAAGCTAGCTAAAACGGTACACATATTCATAATATAGTATACATTTTAACTGACCTTTATTTTACTATTTTTGTCTTTTTTTAGGTGGCTAAAATACGCGGTGCTGCTGACCGCCGTCTAAAGTTACGTGTGATATATTGACTAACGTAACCCTGCTTAAAAAAAATCACTGAACAAAAAGTATGAATAAGGTAGTGAACTGCAACAGATTCCCGTGTTTGCAATAACGTTATAACGTTAGCAGTGAGTTTACAGCCTCACTGATTTAACTACACAGCAAATAAAAGTCACGTTACTTAGCCAATAAACGTTATCTTACATTCAAAACTTACCGTTCTTTGTGCAACTTCAAATGCCGGACGAAGTTGGTAGTTGTTGCCTCTCCATCAGTAATTTTCGAACCGCATGTGTTGCATACTGCAAACCGTTTTGTGTTGACCACCTCGTAATTTTTATACCCAAACAAAAATATTTTAGGTATCATTTTTTGTTCACTGGCGTGTGGTTTGGACATGTCTTCTTCGTTGGTTGTCCTGCAATTTGATTGGATGAATGCTGTGTGATGAAAACAAAGTAGATCTAATTTGATTGGCTGTTGTACTGAGACCACACCAGCTGACACACGCAACGCTGATAGACAAGTACACAATGAAAAATACGGAGCGCTCCCGAATAACTTTTTCATCTTTGGGTTTTGGGGAAAGTAGCAAGTCATGTCAAGTCATGTCAATTCAAAAGGCTCAAGTCCAAGTGAAGTCACAAGTCATTGATGTTAAAGTCTAAGTCGAGTTGCAAGTCTTTTTACATTTTGTCAAGTCGAGTCTAAAGTCATCAAATTCATGACTCGAGTCTGACTCGAGTCCAAGTCATGTGACTCGAGTCCACACCTCTGGTGCTCACAATGTAATTTATCAAGACTGAAAATGTTTTCCGCCGCTGTTAAGGGTCTATATTTAGCACGCTTAGGAAATAGGTCTCAAACTTGCACGGTTACGCACAATTGGCTGTGACAAAGGAGGCGAAGACAGACAATGGAGAGAGAATCCTCCGTCCATGTGCATGTCAACATATTTGGACTGTCAGAAATAGAACATTTTTAGACATATCTATATTCATCAATGACATTTCATAATTGTATTGTTCCTGGATGACTTAAGGGACTGATTAAAAGACATTCAATTGATTTGTTGTTATAGTGTCTGCTCTCGTTTTTTTATATATGTGAAATTTGCTTGAATCTGCATACTTGAGTAATATTACCGTAGGCCGTAGTAAAATGCAAAACAGACAGGAACTGTGATAAGACGTTTTAATAAATACATTTTGTAAGTGAAGCAGCAAAATTCGAAGCGTGAAATGGCAAAGAACAACTGTATAATAATAAGGGACGCCTAACATGGAACAGTATACATAGACTAAACAAAGACCACATAGTTTGTTATAGATACAGTACATAGGCTATACATTGATTATGTACTCAAAAATATAAACATGCTCTCTAAGTGCATTTTCCTTTGAATATCTTTTTTTTTATGTTAGCACTTGCTGCACAGCTGTAAGACTATGCTAATGTCTTAACACACGTTTCCTCCCTGCAACATGTCCACTGAAGTGTCTACCATGTGTGTTGATCACATTACCTTTGGTTTAAAGTGTGTTTCGTACCGAAATGGCCCAGGCATAACGGCACTTACCGTATTTTTCGGACTATAAGTCGCAGTTTTTTTCATAGTTTGGCCGGGGGTGCGACTTATACTAAGGAGCGACTTATGTGTGAAATTATGAACACATTACCGTAAAATATCAAATAATATTATTTAGCTCATTCACGTAAGAGACTAGAAGTATAAGATTTCATGGGATTTAGCGATTAGGAGTGACAGATTGTTTGGTGAACGTATAGCATGTTCTATATGTTATAGTTATTTGAATGACTCTTACCATAATATGTTACGTTAACATACCAGGCACGTTCTCAGTTGGTTATTTATGCCTCATATAACGTACACTTATCCAGCCTGTTGTTCACTATTCTTTATTTATTTTAAATTGCCTTTCAAATGTCTATTCTTGGTGTTGGGTTTTATCAAATACATTTCCCCAAAAAATGCGACTTATACTCCAGTGCGACTTATATATGTTTTTTTCCTTCTTTATTATTCATTTTCGGCAGGTGCGACTTATACTCCGGTGCGACTTAAACTCCGAAAAATTCGGTACTTGCTAAGGGATAAACCGTATACAGTAGTTCTTCTTAATTTCCTTCTAAAAACTGTGATGCTTGATATTGTCAAGGCAAGACTACGTAGTCTACTAAAATGTCACTGGAGGTCAAATAAACGAGGTGCTATCACGGATAATCTACAGCCTTTCTGATGACCCCTTGTACTCGAAAGACAATTCTGCTAATGGAGGGGATAGTGGGATAAGTAAATGCAGCAGTCCTGCCCTGACATTGTCTTTGTGTGGCCGACATAGTGAGGGAGGGGGTCGGTGGTTGGCAATGGACACTTTGTTTAACGGCTATCATCGATGTTGTATCCTTGTCGGTGTCCTTTCTCTCTCTTTTTCTCCAGATCACTTGTTCACACATTCTCAGTGTCTCCTAAAGAGAAACTCACCATTGTATGGACATCATAATGATATCAACGTGATTACCGTATTTTACGGACTATAAGCTGCTACTTTTTTTCCCCAAGCTTTGAACCCTGCGGTTTATACAAAGGTGTGGCTAATCCAAGGATTTCTATTTACGAACGGCTAAATTATGGAACGGATTAAGCAAAGAGATCAAACATTGTACTAGAGTGACCCAATTTTTACCTGCTCAGTGGCCTTGTGGCTAGATTGTCCGTCCTGAGACTGAAAGGTTGTGAGTTCAAACCCCGGCCAAGTCATACAAAAGACTATAAAAATGGGACACATTACCTCCCTGCTTGGCACTCAGCATCAAGGGTTGGAATTGGGGGTTAAATCACCAAATGATTCCCCGAGTGCGGCCACCGCTGCTGCTCACTGCTCCCCTTTACCTCCCAGGGGGTGAACATGGGGATGGGTCAAATGCAGAGGATAATTTCACCACACCTAATGTGTGTGTGACTATCGTTGGGACTTTAACTTTAACTTTAAGAATCCTGTTAAACATAAATCATATTCATCACATAAAGGCTAAATAAAGACATCAATTACTTATCTGTTTTGTTTGATCAGCCGTTTTACTGCCGTTTAACAGGCAATGTTTGCAAACAATTAAGGTATGTAAACAAACATTTATAAAATATGTTAATACCTCATTTCGCAACGTACTTGTATATATATCTGCGGTTTATGGTCCAGTGCGGCTAAATGATAAAAACATCTTCTAAAAATTAGTGGGTGTTGCTTATATACCGTATAGTCTGGAAATACGGTAAATTAATATTGAAAAAGGAACATTAAATGGATTTTTCAAAGTCTTTTGCATCAGTGCAGTGCAATCTGCAGTTAACTCAATGGATGTCTGTCTTTTTGACCATCTTCTGTTTGTCTTCAATGTCCATTGGAAATCAGATCGCATTTGTGACACACCACAACACAGACGGCACTATGTACTGACATATCTGAATGGTTTGCTGTGGGTGTGAGTACATACACGTGACATGGAATACCAACACGGCAGTGTGAACAGTCGATACATGGAGATGCAACCTTTAGCCACTGAACCATCACACCACTGTAGACAGAACCTATGGGCTCTATTCCCCAATGTGCTTAAAATAAAAAAAAAAGCTGTGCAATTGTGTGCTCCTTGACTCCATACTTGCCAACCCTCCCGGATTTTCCGGGAGACTCCCGAAATTCAGCGCCTCTCCCGAAAACCTCCCGGGACAAATTTTCTCCCGCAACTCTCCCGAAATTCAGGCGGACTCAGGTCCATGCGGACCTGAGTCCGCTAACCCCCAATATAAACAGCGTGCCTGCCCAATCACGTAATAACTGTAGAATGATGGAGGGCGAGTTCTTGGTTTCTTATGTGGGTTTATTGTTAGGCAGTTTCATTAACATCCTCCCAGCGCGGCAACAACACACAACAGCAGTCACGTTTTTGTCTACCGTAAAGCAGTTTGTCTGCCATAAACAGCAATGCTGTGACACTCTTAAACAGGACAATACTGCCATCTAGTGCATTTGATGGAAACACTTTTGTGCTTGCCACACAGCAATGCATCATCAGAGAGGATGTTCAGCATGGTTCGAAAAATAGTGACAGAATAGAACAAGGATGGACAATTCAACCCTTAACTCAACAATGAGTAGATGAGTGTTATGTGTGTGTATATGTATATATATAATGAACACTGAAATTCAAGTATTTATTTTATATATATATATATATATATATATATATATATATGAAATACTTGACTTAGTATTTCGTCAAGCATTTCTTATATATATTTATATATATATATATATATATATATATATATATATATATATATATATGTATATATATATATATTTAATAAAATAAATATATATTTATAGCTAGAATTCACTGAATGTCAAGTATTTCTTATATATATATATATATATATATATATATATATATATATAGGAAATACTTGACTTGGTGAATTCTAGCTGTAAATATACTCCTCCCCGCTTAACCACGCCCCCAACCACGCCCCCCCCCCACTTCCCGAAATCGGAGGTCTCAAGGTTGGCAATTATGCTTGACTCAAAACTGTCACTGCGTGCCTTCATCTGTGGTGTGCACTTTGGGTGGAGCAATTGTTAAATGCGGGCGTACCCTGTCATATCTTGCCTTCCGCGTATTCTCCCATCAACTTAAGTACTTTTGTTCTTGCGCGCCTCTGTGGCTGGAATAGGTCCAGCGCCCCGAGAAGGTTATGTCAGGCTTGTCCCTGACAGTTTGACTGTGTTTTAGTTTTTTCTCTGTGTTTGTCTTAGTTTCCTGTCAGCGCTTTTATTTTGTCTTCATTTCCTGAGTGTCTCCCTGAGTGCTGCTTCCCCTCAGTTGTGGCTGATTGGCACCTGGCCACACCTGGTGTCAATCAGCCAGCTACTATTTAAACCTGCCTTCTCCTCCAGTCATTGCTGGATCATTGTCGTTCCTACCTGTCGTGTCGTTGTTCTTAATACTTGTCGTTGTAGCTCTGTCTACTTTTGGTTTCACTCTGCTCATGTCCTAGTTCCTTCGTGTCACAGTAAGTGTTTTTGGTTTCTTGTCCACAGTTAGCCTCTGTGCTATTTTAGTTCATAGCCAAGTTTGTTCTCCGCCTTGTGCGCGCCTTTTGTTACCCTTTCGTTTGTTGTTTTGCCTTAGTGTATAATTAAATCATGTTTTTTCGTACAATGCCTTCCGCTTTCTCTGCATCTTGGGGTTCGTCACCTACAAACTCTGACATAATGATCCAGCCAAATTCGAATCTCGCAGAGATGTCCATGGCGGAGAGGCTTAACAAAGTTTTGGACTTAATGGCTAATCTGAAGAAAAGTTCGGCCGCTTTTCAAGCCCTCTCCCTCCCACCCCTGTCGTCTGTGGTCCTATCTGGGGACGTCTGGGATCCGTCCCTTGGGGGAGGGGCTATGAGTAGCAGTGCAGCTGGGGAGGCACAGCTACTTCTCGCCCCAGTGGGTCTGCAAGAGACGGCGCCATCATCTCCGGTGGGTCTGCAACCTACGGCGCCACCATGCACTCCGGTGGGCCGGCAATCGCCACCATGCACTCCGGTGGGCCGGCAGACGCCACCATGCACTCCGGTGGGCCGGCAGACGCCACCATGCACTCCGGTGGGCCGGCAGACGCCACCATGCACTCCGGTGGGCCGGCAGACGCCACCATGCACTCCGGTGGGTCTACAACCTACGGCACCACCATCCTGTCCGGTGGGCCAGCAGCAGATGGCGCCACCATCCTCCTCCCTGGTGGGCCAGCAGCAGATGGCGCCACCATCCTCCTCTCCGGTGGGCCAGCAGCAGATGGCGCCACCATCCTCCTCTCCGGTGGGCCAGCAGCAGAGGGCGCCACCATCCTCCTCTCCGGTGGGCCAGCAGCAGAGGGCGCCACCATCCTCCTCTCCGGTGGGCCAGCAGCAGAGGGCGCCACCATCCTCCTCTCCGGTGGGCCAGCAGCAGAGGGCGCCACCATCCTCCTCTTCGGTGGGCCAGCAGCAGAGGGCGCCACCATCCTCCTCTCCGGTGGGCCAGCAGCAGAGGGCGCCACCATGCACTCCGGTGGGTCTACAATCCACGGGGCCACCATCGTCTCCGGTGGGCCAGCAGAGGGCGCCACCACCATCGTCTCCGGTGGGCCAGCAGCAGAGGGCGCCACCATCCTCCTCTCCGGTGGGCCAGCAGCAGAGGGCGCCACCATCCTCCTCTCCGGTGGGCCAGCAGCAGAGGGCGCCACCATGCACTCTGGTGGGTCTACAATCCACGGGGCCACCATCGTCTCCGGTGGGCCAGCAGAGGGCGCCACCACCATCGTCTCCGGTGGGCCAGCAGAGGGCGCCACCACCATCGTCTCCGGTGGGCCAGCAGAGGGCGCCACCACCGTCGTTTCCGGTGGGTCCTCCCATGCCGGCGGTCGAGCCGCCTCGCCAATTGCGGCGGCGTTCAACTCGCCGTCGCCACCTAACTCTCCCCCGCTGGTTGCGGGGACACTTGGCCTGGTGGCCCACCTCCTTGTCCTCCCTCCACCCTCCCGTGACTTTGGACTTTTTTTGGGGGGGGTTCTAGAACGTCTGGTATCCGTTATAGGAAGGGGGGCTACTGTCAGGCTTGTCCCTGACAGTTTGACTGTGTTTTAGTTTTTTCTCTGTGTTTGTCTTAGTTTCCTGTCAGCGCTTTTATTTTGTCTTCATTTCCCGAGTGTCTCCCTGAGTGCTGCTTCCCCTCAGCTGTGGCTGATTGGCACCTGGCCACACCTGGTGTCAATCAGCCAGCTACTATTTAAACCTGCCTTCTCCTCCAGTCATTGCTGGATCATTGTCGTTCCTACCTGTCGTGTCGTTGTTCTTAATACTTGTCGTTGTAGCTCTGTCTACTTTTGGTTTCACTCTGCTCATGTCCTAGTTCCTTCGTGTCACAGTAAGTGTTTTTGGTTTCTTGTCCACAGTTAGCCTCTGTGCTATTTTAGTTCATAGCCAAGTTTGTTCTCCGCCTTGTGCGCGCCTTTTGTTACCCTTTCGTTTGTTGTTTTGCCTTAGTGTATAATTAAATCATGTTTTTTCGTACAATGCCTTCCGCCTTCTCTGCATCTTGGGGTTCGTCACCTACAAACTCTGACAGGTTAGACATTATATTGCACTTGATGTTTGGATTCAGTGTACATCACACATAATAAAGTTATAAAATAAACTTCTAGAAAACTATCAAATCTATTCTAAACGCGTCAACTGAGACACCTGGAACGTCCATTGAGATGAGAATACATTTAGCATCAAAAATCAAACTGCACATTTTTGTCTCGTGAGTGCAACCACGCCAGAAGGGGACCGCACGAATATCAGACATGTTTGGACATCCTGGTACTAACGGACATTTAATGCAAACACATTTTAAGAATAAACTGAGAGAAGTATTGCGGTAAGAGATTATTCTACATAGTACCTAAGATCATGACCGGTTCATTTATCTTTTTTTGACTTATTTTTTGCTTAAATTCATTCTTGTTTCTGGTTATCGTTTTTATATTGATATCATCTTGATTTTGAATGTACTTTATATCATATTTTATTCATTATGGTACTTTTTCATCACTTAGAATATTGTTTGTCTTTGGTACACTAATTAGTATATTGTAGGCCTTTGGTTCTTCGTTTAAATTTTTTGCAAAAATTATATATCTATTTTTATATTGCTCTTTTTTATCTTTGGTATGAACATTATTATGTAAACTCCATGGTATTGTTTTTTTGTTTTTTGTTGTTGCTAGTTTTGTATTACAAAATGTTATTATTGATCATGTTGTACTGCATTGTAATCTTTTTGTTTTGAGAGTGTGTGATGTTTTTTGCCTGGACCCCAGGAAGAATAGTATCCACTGTGGTGTAGACTAATGGGAATCCTTAATAAACTAATCTAAATAAACACGTTATCCTGGACAGTGATCATTGAACCATGTGACTATCATCCATTCACAGGTGTTAATATCCTTAGTAATGAGCTCACCTTCATTCACAACTTCAGCGGGGTTTTCTAACTTATGTGGGGTGGACTTGTCCGCAGGCCGGTTTTGGAGAATACGAATAACAGATACATCTCTAAATTCAAGAGCGGAAAACAGGAGAATAGGGCTGTATATGCATGTACAATAATTAGAGTTTCAATACATGGAAAAGTTGCTCGGATGTGCAGGTGGCAACACTTTCAGATTGAGGGCGCGAAACATTGCTACAGCATGTGTGATTTGGATCCAAAATCAAACTTAATGATGTGTTCACACTGCTTGAAATCTGGATAGGATTTGGGGCCTATACTGTCCTGGTGGTAACATGCGGTGAAAGGGCATAACGTGAGTTTGACATCACTTTTAGACAGCATATGAATATGCCAATTCTACAAACAAGTCAAACACTATAACCAAAATAGCATTTTATTTAGAATGTGGTTGTGTGTGATGATATCTGGGTATGTGTGTATAGGCCATCATTAGCGCAATAATTATTGGAAACTCTAAATTGTCCATATTAGGGTTGTACATTATACAGGTACTAATAAAGTACTGCAGTATTAATTCATTAAAATGGGTGCTATACTGCCTCTGAAAAATATCAGCACTTTTTTTTTAACGGAGATGACGCCATCGTCACTTTGTCACGGCACATATTAGTCAAAGCACACGCAGAGAGCACTGACAAGCAGACACAGCGTGGAGACAGAAGAGGGAAAATGGATGCATTTTGGCTTAAAAACTAACGATAAAAGTGAAGCTATAAACACTGAAGCTCTGTTCTGTAAGAGATGCTTTTATACATAGCTAGCTAACGTCCATCTGCAGTCGGCAGTGTTTTAGCTACTTCTAAATCACGAATCCTCGCCCCAATGGGGACAAATAATCTACGTTCCTCACAATAATCATCCAAGTAGGATGAGAAATAGCTAAACATGCGCCATAGGAGGATACAATAGCAAACTGCTGACAGCAAGCTAGCACTCCTGGATGTAAACATATGAGTGGATCTATACAGATATCGACTGTAACAATACCAAGTACAAGAACCGTACATAGTCGATACTACAATGATTACATTGACAGTTTTACTATCACAAAATATTCAGTCATTTATTTGTTGTTTATATACTCAGGAAACACGTCCCTGGACACAAGAGGACTTTAAGTATCACCAATGTATGACCCTGTAACTACTTGGCATTGGACTGATATTAAAATGTGTAGTATTGCCTAAAACTAATGTAAAGTATCAAACAATAGCAGAATAAGTGATTATTACATATTAACAGAAGTGCAGATAGAACATGTTAAAAAAAAAGAACCAGATCTATCCTCGCATCCATTTTCTACTGCTTGTCCCTTGTAATTAAAAAAAAAAAAAAAAAAAGGGAAATTGAACAATACGTTACTGTTTACGTCAGCAGCCAAATTAGTAGCCTTTGTAACTCATTTGCTTACTTACTTCCAAAAGAGAAGTTGTCTAGTATGTTTACTATCTTATTTAATGCCAAAATGATTCTATTATCGCAACATTTTTATTTATTTTTTTATGTACCATGTATCATTGGGGACGGCGTGGTGCAGTTGGGAGAGTGGCTGTACCAGCAAACTGAGGGTTCCTGGTTGGATCCCCACCAACCTTTTCACGTCCGTTGTGTCCTTGAGCAAGACACTTCACCCTTGCTCCTGATGGGTTGTGGTTAGCGCCTTGCATGGCAGCTCCCTCCATCAGTGTGTGAATGTGTGTGTGAATGGGTGAATGTGGAAATAGTGTCAAAGCGTTTTGAGTACCTTGAAGATAGAAAAGCGCTATACAAGTATAACCCATTTACCAAAGGATTTTTTGTTCAAATAAAGCTAATAATGACATTTTAATGTGGTCCGAACTATTTTAAAAAGTATCAAAGTATTGAAAAGTAACAGAGTACATTGTGGTAGCGGTACCAAAATATTGGTATTGGGACAACCCCGTGTGGTAAATGGTAAATGGGGTTGTACTTGTATAGCGCTTTTCTACCTTTTTTAAGGAACTCAAAGCGCTTTGACACTATTTCCACATTCACCCATTTACACACACACACATTCACACACTGATGGCGAGAGCTGCCAAGCACGGCGCTAACCAGGCCCATCAGGAGCAAGGGTGAAGTGTCTTGCTCAAGGACACAACGGACATGACTAGGATGGTAGAAGGTGGGGATTGAACCAGTAACCCTCAGATTGCTGGCACGGCCACTCTCCCAACTTCGCCATGCCGTGTGAATGTGAGTGTGACTGGCCATTTGTCTACACTGTGCTATTGTCACCCGATAGGCTGTTACAGGCTACGGCTCACCTCTGTCCCTAATGAGGACAAGCGGTACACTGCAAGTTATTTGCCACTTGACAAAATTTTGAATTGTATTTCTTAAAAAAATCCCTAGATTTAAGAGCTTTTTACTTATTCTTAGTCATTGACAAATCCTTAATTTTAGTATGATTTTTTTTTTTCAACTCTTGTTTTAAATTGGTAAAATTGAGAAAATAACTATTCAAATAGGATATTTTGTTCCCCCCCTTCCCCACATATAAATTATTGTCTAAAGATTCTGCAACATCTTGATGATGCTTCATTTAAGAATTGCAAGTTAAAAAATGTTTGTTTTAAGAATAACATACATATTTCTAGCTTTACAATCCTGCTAATTTCCAGATAAACAGTCATAATTTAGGATGTCTTATCAAGTAGAATTATTTGTCCATGCAGCGAGTTAATTTAATTACCGTATTTTCCGCACTATAAGGCGCACCTAAAAACCACAATTTTTCTCAAAAGCTGACAGTGCGCCTAATAACCCGGTGCGCTTTATTACGATTCATTTTCATAAAGTTTCGGTCTCGCAACTTCGGTAAACAGCCGCCATCTTTTTTCCCGGTAGAACAGGAAGCGCTTCTTCTTCTACGCAAGCAACCGCCAATGAAAGCACTCGCCCCCATAGAACAGGAAGCGCTTCACCCGCCCCCATAGAACAGGAAGCGCTTCACCCGCCCCCGGAAGAAGAAGAAAAAACGCGCGGATATCACCGTACGTTTCATTTCCTGTTTACATCTGTAAAGACCACAAAATGGCTCCTACAAAACGATCCGGTTCATAAAAAGACGCAATCTCTCCATCCGCACACGGATTACTACCGTATTTCACAGCAACTGAACCGCACTGTGGAACGGGAGCACGTACGGTGAATATTCGCTCCACAGGGAATGAGAAGTCATCCTTCACTGTGGTTCTAGCTTGCCATGCTAACTTCCACCCATCCAAAAGAGACCTTTCCAGCCGGCGTCATCATAAAAGCTAACTCGAAGGGATGGATGGATGAAGAAAAGATGAGCGAGTGGTTAAGGGAAGTTTACGCGAAGAGGCCGGGTGTCTTTTTTCACACAGCTCCGAAGGCGAACACACCTTCACTAAGACGGGCAGATAGCGCCGGTCGACATACGCCAACATCTGCCAGTGGATCGTAAATGCCTGGGCAGATAGTTTCGGTCACAACTGTGGTCCGACCTTTCCGGAAGGCAGGATTCACAGAACTGCTGCACAACAACAGCGACACTGACTCCGGTGACTTCGACGAGACGGAACCGGCCATTTTGGATCCCGTATTCGCCCAACTTTTCAATTCGGACACCGAAGACGAAGAATTCGAAGGATTTACGAATGAAGAATAACTTCAGAAGGTGAGCGCTATGTTTATTTTGTGTGTTGTGACATTAACGTTCGAGCAACATTATGTTGCTATTGTTCTACACCATTTTGAATTTTACTATGTTTGTGATTGCACATTTGCGTACATTTTGGGACAGAGTTGTTAGAACGCTGGTTTTCAATATATTATTAAAGTTTGACTGAACTATCTGACTGTTTTTTTGACATTCACTTTAGCGCAGCGTTTTTTTGACATTCACTTTAGCGCAGCGTAGGCGCGGCTTTTAGTCCGGGGCGGCTTATTGGTGGACAAAATTATGAAATATGTAATTCATAGAAGGTGCGGCTAATAATCCGGTGCGCCTTATAGTGCGGAAAATACGGTAGTTTTTAGTATTTTTTTTTATACCTCAAATCTAGTCTTTTAATCTTTTTTTTATTTTATATTATTTTATTATTTTTTTATTAAATCAACATAGAAAAAAACACACGATACACTTTCAACTAGTGCATCAACCCAAAAAAAACCCTCCCTCCCCAATTCACACTCATACACACCCACTCACACAAAAGGGGTTGTTTCTTTCTGCTACCAATATTCTGGTTCCCACAACATGGACAACACTTCTGCAAGGGACACAGTCCCTGAAGCACACTTGATTGTTTGTGCTGCTGGTCCACTAACATTTTCATTTAATAACAATTTTTTCCTTTTTTTTTATGTAATTATTTTTATATTGTTTTACTTTCCTTTTTATCCAAGAAAATATTTATTTATCTTATCTAAAAAAAAAAAAAAAAAAAAAAAAAAGGACCTTATCTTCACCAGACCTGGTTGTAAATGAAATTAGCTTCGTTTAAAGTTTAAAAAAAAAAAACCAGGTCCAGTTCAGATAATGTCCAAGTCGGGTTCAGCTTTAGTCTTTTAATCTTAGTGTACTAAAAATGGATGGATAACTGTCTATCTTTTTGAAAATGCATTCTATTTACAATGGGCGTTCATAATTTCAAGTGCAACTTAAACATCTGCTGGTGTCCTGAAGCGCATATTAGAAATGATCAAATTCAAAGCTTGTTGTGACCGCACCTTTGTTTTTTCACATCTCAACCTTCAACCTCAAAGTTCTCAGCCATTCTCATATGGCCTTTCCCTCCCTTCTATTGACTTGCTCTGTCCCCTTGAGCTTTTATACTCACACCTCACACTTCATTCTTCTGCTTCCCCCCCAAACTGAGCTGCAACGCACCCCGTACGACATCAATAAATCAGTGAGAAGAAGAAAGAAGGAGAGAAGACACTCAGGTTCAGTGCATCTCACTCATCTCCTATAGTGAAACGACATCCCGCATTGGGATTGGAAGTGGATGTGTTCGATATTTCAAGCCTTTTAAAAGGTGCTAAAGTTGCATTTTAAACGTCGATGCATCACTACAGTATGTCGGACCATTTAATGTTTCTCCAGTGGTGGTTAGAAAGTACATTTTACTTGAATTACCAAGCTGACAAACAAACCAACGAGGTGAAAAGAAACTGGGCTGCTTGCCTCTTTCACACTGCCCATTAAAGCCTGGAATGATGCTTTTTTTTTACCAGGATGCCAGTCGTACCAGAACCGTATGCATATCATAAGTCAGGCGGCAGCTGTGTAACAGGGAGTAGCAGAAGTTGATGCGCATCAAATGATCTGTTTAATGCCACACGTTGTTTGGTTAATGTGAACGTTGAAGGCGAATAAACGCTAGCTGAACAGTACCGTCTCTGATGCAGCAATGTTGTGGCATCTCTGTTTGAATGTAAAAATAAGTACCAGTAGATGAACTTTACTTTAGTTCTATGATTTGGTGGTTAACATGTCTTTATCATTTTATTGTTGAAATGTTACTCAAAACTGTACTGTAAATAACAGTTTGAGCGTGTATCAAATGAATTTACTTTACATTATTTATGATCTAGGTTAAAATGTATTCTGAAATTATAAACAACTTGGAAGTCATTTAGCATTAAGCACTGTTTAACAATGATGCGTTCCATAATATGTTTCGACAAAATTACTAAGTATCTGCACTAAAACCTTGCTAAAATATCATTAAAGCCCCACTTAAGAACTTTCAGTTCTGGTTGATTTTGGTGGCGCCAGTGGACCAAGGCTCTGGATGCTGTGGGCCTGTCTTGGTTGACAAGACTCTGCAGCATCGCGTGGACATGGGGGGCAGTACCTCTGGATTGGCAGACCGGGGTGGTGGTTCCTCTCTTTAAGAAGGGGAACCGAAGGGTGTGTTCTAACTATCGTGGGATCACACTCCTCAGCCTTCCCGGTAAGGTCTATTTGGGTGTACTGGAGAGGAGGCTACGCCGGATAGTCGAACCTCTGATTCAGGAGGAACAGTGTGGTTTTTGTCCTGGTCGTGGAACTGTGGACCAGCTCTATACTCTCGGCAGGGTCCTTGAGGGTGCATGGGAGTTTGCCCAACCAGTCTACATGTGCTTTGTGGACTTGGAGAAGGCATTTGACCGTGTCCCTCGGGAAGTCCTGTGGGGAGTGCTAAGGGAGTATGGGGTATCGGACTGTCTGATTGTGGCGGTCCGTTCCCTGTATGATCAGTGTCAGAGCTTGGTCTGCATTGCCGGCAGTAAGTCGGACACATTTCTAGTGAGGGTTGGACTCCGCCAAGGCTGCCCTTTGTCACCGATTCTGTTCATAACTTTTATGGACATAATTTCTAGGCGCAGTCAGGGCGTTGAGGGGATCCGGTTTGGTGGCTGCAGGATTAGGTCTCTGCTTTTTGCAGATGATGTGGTCCTGATGGATTCATCTGGCTAGGATCTTCAGCTCTCAATGGATCGGTTTGCAGCTGAGTGTGAAGCGACTGGGATGAGAATCAGCACCTCCAAGTCTGAGTCCATGGTTCTCGCCCGGAAAAGGGTGGAGTGCCATATATGTTAATATTTACAGTATATATTAACTTTTACAAGTGGCCATTTGAAGGCAGCCATAACTGCGATGTAGCCTACAATGAAAAATAGTTTGACACCCCTGCATATAGATGTATTATTACTACATCTCCTCTGAAAAAAATTCCTGCAACATGCGTTTTCCTGCGCCTGGATCATTCCAGACACACCATTACTACCCAGAGGTGCCTCACAAAGCGTGCCTTTCGGCATGTTAAAATTTGATTTTGATGTTATATTGTCCAGAAAAGGTGGTATATATTATAGTTTTGTGCTGCATGTTCAACAACATAATAAAACACTACAGGCTGGTGCTTATTGATGTGCAGTAAATGAGTGCATCAGAGGTGACAGCTGAAAGTACAGCCAAAATCCTCATATAAATGTATAACAGCCACAACACGGTCACTAATTGCTTGTATTCCGTCACATGACTTATTCCCAGTAGTAAAAATAAATGGTGGTCAACCAAGCCGAGATTGCAAATAATTGTAAATAAATAAATAAATAAATAACCAAATGTAAATAATCAAATGTATTTCTAATGTATATACTATACTTGTTCTTATGCTATCTGGACTCACTATGTTCTCTGCTCGCTGTACATATCCTACCAAGTCAGACCTACACTGTTTCAATGCCCATTTCTCTGATGATGCAATTGTTGATGACTGAAGTGCTGATATCAACCATACCCTCCTCATCCCACCCCCCGGATTGTAAATAATGTAAATAATTAAATGTATATACTCTGATGATTAACTTGTGTGATGACTGTATTATGATGATAGTATATATTTGTACCATGAATTGATTTACGTGGACCCCGACTTAAACAAGTTGAAAAATGTATTCGGGTGTTACCATTTAGTGGTCAATTGTACAGAATATGTACTGAACTGCGCAATCTACTAATAAAAGTTTCAATCAATCAATGCTGTTGTGCAGCAAGCAGCGTGCAAATTCTCCGAGTAGACAAGAGGCCTAGATCTTCCTGCAAAAAGCAGATACGAGCAAAAAAAATCTAACTATGCAATGGAATAGATCCCTATGCTTTTTAAAAAAAGATTTGTCTAGTGATATCAAGGATTATCTGTTGGTGGAGTTCCCAGACATGTCAAACTATATTGAGCTGCAGACATCATTCTACACAACAAAACAAATGAAAACTTGAAAAAGCATGGAGGTCTACAACTTCTTTATGTGTGCCGGGGTCAAGAAAATTAGTATCAAGACTCTCCCAGATAAATATGTAGCATTTTTGCTCGGGTAAGGTTGCATTTCATGATTTAACTTAGTGTCTACTGCCATGTTTGTTGTTTATTTTTATTGTTGTTGCACGCACCGTTTACGAGCATGCATGCTTTTCCCTGTCTTTATCAAAATATGAATATAGATGCCAACATTGTGTATGTGCTGAACGCTTCATATTTGATTGCTGCCTTTGGCAAAAGCTTAACTCGTTTATGTTTTGTTCACATTTAATTTATTTTATTTAGGCTCACCGAGTTGGTGCTTTACTGAACACTCGTAGCAAAACTGTGTTTAAGAAATACAAACAATATCAAGATTATACTTAAATGGAAAACACTAAACGTTAAAAGTATATTAAACAAACCTGTAACGAAAGGATCACTGCAAACGTGTGCGTTCTTCGACTCTACTCTTTTGGACTGGAGTGTGAGCTACTTTTCTCATCGTCGCTTCGTAAAATCTTGCACTCTACCTCCCTTCTTGATTAAGTCTCAAGGAACTCTGAAGAAACGTTTATCCTTTTCGCAATTTAAAAGCTTCCAACAGCCTTAAACAACACAAGCATAAGGCATGTTTCTATGGTACTTAGCGCCATTTCGCTTTTCTTGAAAAATAAGTTCTATGCTTGGATTTTTGCTGTACTAACAGTTCAAACCGCGAAAAGGATAAACGCTTCTTTGGACCTTAGATAGGTAATCAAGAAGGGAGGAAGAGTGCAAGATTTTACAAAGACCTATGAAGTAAAGTCGAAGAACGCGCAAGTTTGCAGTGATCATTTCGTTAAAGGTTTGTTTGATATACTTTGAACGAATAGTGTTTCCCATTAAAGTATTATCTTGATATTATTATCTTGATGTCTTGATATTATTCTGTCGCTGTCCTGGGGGCCTCACCCCACCAGGACAAGGAACTGTGTAACCTTGACGAGGTGCGACAGCTTAAACCTACCTGGTGCCTGCCTGGGCTCAGTGCATGGTGAACCTGTAACCTTCGGGGGGCTCACGGCACCAGGATGGCACTAATGAGCAGCTTCTGCCGAACCCCCTGCCATACGTAGGGGGTTCACAGCCCGTCAGCATGCTGTAAGGTGGCAGCCCCACCAGCTGACTAGCCATCGCAGGGCCAACTACCCAGCATGGTGAAAACTAAACAGTTACGAATCCAACCAAAGCAACTAGATTTAACCGGACGGACTACCCTGGCAACAGAGCCCTGCATGCCCCCGAACTACGACATTTGGATCTCCGTTACAAAACCCGCATTGCCTGCTGGAATGTCCAAACACTCCTACGCCTCCTATGCAACACTTCTCTCCCGTGAACTCTCCAACTACAACAGTACCCTCGCTGGCCTTTGCGAGTCACGCTGGCGCGGTACTGGAGAGACCACCGCCGGCGACCACCTCTTTCTCTGGAGTGGCCCAAATGATGGTAGAGGCCTCTACGGCATAGCCCTAGCCATCCCGCTATACCGGAGGAAGTCAATCATCAGCTGGAAACCAGTCAGTGATAGACTGCTCTCTGCCCGTCTATTACACCAACATGGGAAGATGACAGTTATTGTCGCCTATAGCCCAACTGATGTCACCCCAGACCAGGCAAAGGACACCTTCCACGACCAGCTACATGACGCCATCTTGGCAGCCCCCCCTCATGACATTGTCATCGTCCTCACAGATGCCAATGCTACAATCTCCACCCAGGACCTCACCCTCCCGGCAGTAACAGTTCCCGTCTTTATCGACAGCACCACCAATGATAACGGCCAACGATTGCTTAATCTGTGCAGAGCCACCAACCTCTGCATCGCCGACACTTGGTTTCCCCGGAAGCGGATCCATCATTGGACCTGGTACAGCCCGGATGGAAAAACAAAGAAAGCCATCGACCACATCCTCATATCCCGCCGCTGGAAAACATCCATCACCAACTGCCGTGTAACAAAGAAAGCCATCGACCACATCCTCATATCCCGCCGCTGGAAAACATCCATCACCAACTGTCGTGTCTTCAGAGGCGCACAGCTTGGTAACACCGACCACCGCCTGCTGATAGCCGACATGCGGCTGAAGCTCAAGGCAGGGGCATCAACTAATGCCTCCCCCAGGCTAGACTCCTCACGACTGCAAGACCCGGCCATCATGGAGACGTTCAGGTGTTCCATCGCAAACCGATTCAATGCCCTCTCCAGTGGGATTGATAAAGAATGGCCCCATTTTAAAAACGAGGTCATTGAGGCTTCCAAAGAATCAACCGGGTGGACGAGACCTGCCACCAAGAAGCCCTGGATATCACAAGACACACTAGATATCATGAATAACAGACGAGCAACCCGTCTGCGGGGAGACCTGGACCTGTATCGACGCCTCAACAGCCAACGCAATCTGTCTATTCGACGCGACAGGGAGAACTTCTGGAGCAACCAGGCGGCAGCCATGGAGACGGCTTCCCAAAACAACAACCTGCGGCAGCTTTTCAACCTGCTCCGCAAAGGGAAAGCGGGCCCCCGCCAGCGCTGCTTCCTAGTCAAGGATCAGGCTGGCAACATCCTCTCCACTGAAGCGGATTGCATCAGCCGCTGGAAGGAGTATTTCAGCGAGCTCCTCAACCATCCCCCTGCCCCGGAAGACCCCACCCCTACCACCCACACCACCACAATCCCGGACTGCTCCACCGCCCCTGTCTCTCCAGCTGAAGTCAGAGCAGCCCTAACGAACCTCAAGAATGGAAAAGCCCCTGGCTTATGTACCATCACAGCAGAGATGCTGAAGGCCGGAGGAGACAACATCATCCTCTGGCTCACACAGATCATCAACCATGTGTGGGTCTCTGAGTCGCTGCCTGATGACTGGAGGCGGGGCATTATACTACCATTTTGGAAGCATAAGGGAGACCAGCTGACCTGCAGCAACCATAGAGGGATCACACTCCTCTCCACCCCGGTAAACTCTTTACCCGCATATTACTCACCCGAGCTCTACCTGCAACCAGAAGCAGACGCCGCCAAGAACAGGCCGGCTTCATGTCCAATCGTTCCACCACGGATCACATCTCTGCCATCCGGCTCTTAATAGAAAAGGCCCGGGAGTTTAGAAAAGACCGGCACCTCTACATTGCCTTCATTGACCTTAAGGCTGCCTTCGACACTGTGGACCACGGGTCCCTCTGGAACATCCTGAAGTCCCTCGGAGTCCCAACTAAAATCACCACACTCTTTCAGCAGTTGTATCAGGGTGCAGAAAGCTGTGTGCGTGTGAACTGTAAAGACTCTGAGTGGTTCCCCATCAACAGCGGGGTCAGGCAAGGCTGTGTTGCCGCACCAGAACTATTTAACTGTGTCATCGACCACCTGATGTCCAGAGTCTGTGTGCGAGTCCCTGGGGTGTCACTTGGAAACTACACCCTAAAGGACCTCGAATACGCCGATGACACCACCCTGTTCAGTGAGACCGCTGACCAGCTCAGGGAGGCCCTCGGTGTGTTTGATGAGGGGACCAAACAGCTCGGCCTGAAAATCAGCTGGTCCAAAACCGAACTCATGCATATCGGCGATGGACCAGACCCACCACCCTTCTTATTTGAGGATACCCCTGTCCACTTTGTCCCTACCGTCAGATACCTCGGCTCGACAGTCACCAACACCGGCGACCTCAAACAAGAGGTGGACCGCCGTCGCGCCCTTGCTGCCTCCGTCATGCAGTCCCTGTGGAGACCGTTGTGGCGACACCGGCACATATCTCGGGACACCAAGTTGAGGGTCTACAATTCCTCTGTCATCTCTGTCCTTCTGTACGGCTCGGAAACATGGCCGCTGAATAACATCCTGGCGGCCAGGCTAGATGGTTTTGATTCCAGAGCCCTCAGGAGGATAGAAGGCATCACGTGGAGCCAGCATGTCACCAACAAGACCCTAAGAGAGCTAACCCAACAGCTCCCAGCCTCTCGCCTCGCAGCAATGCGGCGAGTGCGCTGGTATGGCCATGTCATCCGCCTGCCGGGGGAACACCCCACGCGCAAAATCCTGGACTTCAACCCGCAGCGAGCTGGCTGGAGACGCCCTAGAGGCGCCCCCAGAACTCGCTGGCTGGATGTATTAGCCCAGGACCTTAAGGCCTGCAATGTGACTATGGCACAAGCTCAACACCTTGCCCACAACAGACCCAGATGGAGAGACATGGTTGCTATGGTCGGCTCTACGCGCCCTGAAGTGCAAGAGGACTAAGTAAGTAAGTTGATATTATTTGTATTTCTTAAAACACATGTTTGCGATGAGTGTTCAGTAAAGCACCAACTCAGCGAGTTGAAATAAAATAAATTAAATGTGAGCAAAACCTAAAAGATTTCAGCTTTTAACAAAGGCAGCAATCATAAATGAAGCTTTCAGCACATACACACAGTGTTGACATCTATAGTTATATGTTGATAAAGACGGGGAAAAACATGCGTACACGTAAACGGCGCGTGCAACAATAAGGCAACAAACATGGCTGTAGACGTTAAGTTAAATAAAGAAATGTAACCTCGAACACAAACGACGCATGATTTATCCGAGAGAGTCTTGATACCAATTTCCGTGACCTAGACACACAAAGAAGTTGTAGACCTCCATGCGTTTCCAAGTTTTCATATGTTTTGTCATGTAGAATGGCGTCTGGAGCACAGGACAGTTCAATATCGCTGGGAGCGGGGCCAACGTATAATCCTTGATATCAGTCGACAAAACATTTTTGATAAAGTATAAGGATTTATTAAATTGCATAGTTATATTGTTTGCTCGTATCTGCTTTATGCAGGAAGATGTAGGCCTCTTGCGTACTCAGAGAGCCTGCGGGCTGCTTGCTGCACAACAGCCATCATGGCTTGGTTGGCCACCACTGGTTTTCACTTTCCGGAAGAAGTCAGATGACGGAATACAAGAAATTCAGTTGACTATTGACATGTTTCGTAGCATGCAGTGTTTGCTGATAAGCAAAATAAAGAGAGCACTTTAAAAGGAATACAAGTTTTTACACTGAAAAACTGCACTTTGATAAAGACGGTGACAAACACAATTGAACTCAAGAAATAACTAGTAGAAAAGAGCCTTTTTGACTCTCTCCATCTCCCTCTCCTTCTTTGCGGTGTTCGCCATCAAGAGTCGGCAATAACGGTGAAATTGCTGTTAAAATTTTTTTTTTCATTTTATTGATCATTTGTATACCGTTCACATTATTTTCTACATATAAGATTATGTTTAATATCTATAAAATGTGTTGTGTCTTAATATTGCTCGGTGCATTGGGCAGATTCATTGGATTTTCATTATTTGGAACAAAAAACAATGTACCACTATATGAGAGTATGGGTTTCAAGTAAATTTAGAAAAAAAGTCTAAAATATTTTTGCTTGATGAATTAATAAATATTAATAACTTAGCGGTGACCAATTGGTCCAACGCAACATCTGATTTAACAAATAAAAGTAAAGAGTATTTCAGTGAGTCTTTGATAAAATATAGCAAGGATGAAAAATCTTGACTAACTTGTCCACTTTTTATTAGGAATTTAAACAAAAAGTCATTCATGAGTTTAAGTATTTGTGGCACATGGTTTGGCCCTGGGGCAGCACGGTTGTACAGGGGTTAGTGCATGTGCCTCATAATACGAAGGTCCTGAGTTCAATCCCGGGCTCAAGATCTTTCTGTGTGGAGGTTGCATGTTCTCCCGTGACTTCGTGGGTTCCCTCCAGGTACTTCCTCCCACCTCCAAAGACATGCATCTGGGGATAGGTTGATTGGCAACACTAAATTGGCCTTAGTGTGTGAATGTGAGTGTGAATGTTGTCTGTCTATCTGTGTTGGCCGTGTGATGAGGTGGGGACTTGTCCAGGGTGTACCCCGCCTTCCGCCCGAATGCAGCTGAGATAGGCTCCAGCATCCCTCGTGACCCCAAAAGGGACACGCGGTAGAAAATGGATGGATCGATGGATGTTCCACCGTATTGTTCACACCAAGTTAGAGGAACAAAAACAAATATGTGGTTTCAAACTGCTTTTATGAAAGTTTAATGGCTATGGAGCGAGTACTAAGCAACTACAGCAAAACCAACAGACACAGCTCGAGTGACTATTTTCGTCTGTGTTGTCTTTCCTCACACATCAAACCAGATTAAATATTGAAGGAGTAAAATGAAGCTGATACTTCGGCTTCAATCTCTTTCTCTGCCAATCTATCACCCTTCCTCTTGGTATGCCCCAACTTCGCTCACCCTTTCTTTGGCTTCCCAAGCGGTGCCTCATCGAGGAGCGAGCCCTAAGTCAGATTGATGCACTATGTGTAGGAAACAGAAAGAAAACTCGGCTATTCAGACTTCCTCACCGGTCGATTTGGACTACACTACACCGATCAATGAGCAAACACTTAAATGGGAACACTCAAAGAATTTAATCTTAACTTACAATTACAGTATATTTCAAAGCTGAACTACCTAAAACATTATTATTGCTTGGGAAATTGAAAAAAATAAAAATAAATTCTCATTATACAAACGTACAAAATCAATCTGTGCGACGGGTAAGTCCAGAAAAAGGACTAAGCAACTCATTTTCCTGCTACATGTTTACTGTCAAGCCATGATAAACAGTCTAACCTTTTCATACAACGCGAGTGTGACATTTTCCCACAGTTCCTACAGAATGAAGCACGGCAGGAAGTATGTTACAGTACAGGAAGAGAGGACGGCGTGTTCAAATGTCTGGGCTGATTTGAAGAAAGAGGTCACAGTCACATGGTATAGCACACATGCAGAGACCGATCCAGTAAGTATTGTTCCACATTTGTCAAAGATGACACATACAAGCATTTGCTTGCCTTCCAAAGTGCCGTTCTAAGGTGAAAGCAGCTCAATTCAAGATAAGTGACCCAAAGAAATATTCAATCTACTTTAACCCTCTAAGACCCACAGTGATATATTTACAACATTTTTATTTTATTTAAAAAAGGGTTAAAAGTTTTTTCATTAACATAGTCATTGGGGTCTATTGTTCAGTCTAACAATGACTTTACATTCGAAATTTGTATTTAAGGACCGCCCACAGGCTATAGAATCTCACACAACTTGAAAATCTTCGCAGAGTGACAACTCTTTTCTTTACTGGACCAAATTGATCAAATCAATGTAAGTAGAATGCATCTAATATTTTTTACTGTGATCTTTATAATGTCTAGAACATGTACCTATGTTATTATTGTGAAATACCTCCAAAAAATATGATTTAGATGATGTTTTATATTGGTTGTATATGTACAACCATGGGTCAATGTGGTAGCAAATATTCCCTTGTGACTAGTTTACTTACCAGGATACTGTGTAGCCTAAATAGATATGTTTTGTCAGGAATCTGTGGAACATGTTGTTCAGAAAATGAATACAAATGGCTTATGGAAAATTTTGCTACCCTTTTCACCCAACGTTGTATCGGTACAATGGTTCCATAAAACCTTATCAAAATATGAAAAATTTGCCAACACTTCATTGTAATTCCCAAATGCCCCCTACAACACCATAAAACAGGTTGAATGTTTTTTTATTCATGTGTTTCTATGTCCGGGTCTTACAGAGTTAAATCACATGTAAAGGAGATGATTGCAAATAGCAACACATGGGCTGCTGTTGGCATCCCCTCACTGTGGTGTTGTACATGTGTAAAATGCCCTGGTAACAGCATCCATCCATTCATTGATTTTCTAAACTGCTTTTCCAACTTAGGGCTGTGCGTGAGCTGGAGCCTATCCCGGCTGACTGGGGTGATTGGTCACCATTCTAATTCCAGTCATTCTTACAGTAATATGCCACCATTTTTTTTAAAATAAAATATAGTTATAGTTATCTGTGTGTGTGCGTATGTTTGTATTCATATTGTGATTTTTCCATTGCATTCTAACCTTGTGGTAACTAGCAATTGCTAATGATTCCCAAGCCTGGATACTATTTGGATGTTACAACAGACGTTGATATATTTTTGGGGAGGTATAAGTAAAATATTCTACTTTTTTTTTCTGCGATGTAAATATATTTAGTCACTTTCAGTCCAAATTTTTAAGAAATGTACAGTGATTATAATCCTTAGGGGTGTAAAAAAAAAATCATTTTAGAATGAATCGAGATTCTTATTTGTAACGAGTCTTAATCGGGGCGGTATAGCTCGGTTGGTAGAGCGGCCGTGCCAGCAACTTGAGGGTTGCAGGTTCGATCCCCGCTTCCGCCATCCTAGTCACTGCCGTTGTGTCCTTGGGCAAGACACTTTACCCGCCTGCTCCCAGTGCCACCCACACTGGTTTAAATGTAACTTAGATATTGGGTTTCACTATGTAAAGTGCTTTGAGTCACTAGAGAAAAGCGCTATATAAATATAGTTCACTTCACTTTACTAATCAATTCAAAAAAAAAATTGGTTCTCAAATTATTATTTTTTAATCTGTCTTGTACAGCCACTCAGGCAAATCATATTGTTGATGTGTATGTCCATGTCTGCTGTACAGATTGACTTTACAAAAGAGAAGTGTACGGGGACTTCGTGGCGAAGTTGGTAGAGTGGCCGTGCCAGCAATTGGAGGGTTGCTGGTTACTGGGGTTCAATCCCCACCTTCTACCATCTTAGTCACGTCCGTTGTGTCCTTGGGCAAGACACTTCACCCTTGCTCCTGATGGCTGCTGGTTAGCGTCTTGCATGGCAGCTCCCGCCATCAGTGTGTGAATGTGTGTGTGACTGGGCGAATGTGGAAATACTGTCAAAGCGCTTTGAGTACCCTGAAGGTAGAAAAGCGCTATACAAGTATAACCCATTTATCATTATTAATCATTTAAGTGTAGGATACTTGTCTTGTTACCTTATTTGTATTTGACTTTATTACATGTTTGGGTAGAATTTTACCAGACAAAAAAGTTTTCTTTTAAATATTATAGAAATAAATGATAAATGATAAATGGGTTGTACTTGTATAGCGCTTTTCTACCTTCAAGGTACTCAAAGCGCTTTGACACTACTTCCACATTTACCCATTCACACACACATTCACACACTGATGGAGGGAGCTGCCATGCAAGGCGCTAACCAGCACCCATCAGGAGCAAGGGTGAAGTGTCTTGCTCAGGACACAACGGACATGACGAGGTTGGTACTAGGTGGGGAAATCTATCAGAGCTGTTATTTATTTAATGGGTGAATGTAGTTAATCATAGAACTGGCACCTAATGTCATTAAAAAAGTATTGATTTTGAGTCAAATCGTTACCCCCAAAAATCGAATCAAATCGAATTGTGTGGTGCCCACTTTTGTCAAGAGGAGTGGTCAAAAATTCAACCAGAAGCTTGTCAGAAGCTTGTGGATGGCTACCAAAAGCACCTTATTGCAGTGAAACATGCCAAGGGACATGTAACCAAATATTAACATTTCTGTATGTATACTTTTGACCCAGCAGATTTTGGTCACATTTTCAGTAGACCCATAATAAATTCATAAAAGAACCAAACTTAAGGAATGCTTTTTGTGACAAACAAGTATGTGCTCCAATCACTCCATCACAAAAAAAATAAGAGTAGTAGAAATTATTGGAAATGCAAGACAGCCATGATATTACATGCTCTTTACAAGTGTATGTAAACTTTTGACCACGACTGTATATATACACACACTAAGGCTGTCAAACCTAACGTGTGATTAATCATGAGAAATTATCCCAATAATAATGAACACACTTAGATTAATCATGCAATTTATTTTTAACTGGACACGCTCTTTTACCTAAACCACTATACAATCAGTGATCAGATCAATGCATAGGTCAGTACAAAAATGAGCAAGGAAACTCTGACTGGTGTGCTCGCTGGCAAATTTTACAACAAAATACAGCCGAAAAAAACTTTAGATAAAACTGTTACCAAGTTTTGCGCAAATAAGTGACATGCATTAAAGTAAAACGTTTAAAAATGTTTCTGGATGACATTCTGTCAATAAAACTGCATTTGTGTACACATATTGGCATCTTTTCTTTACACAGATGCCTGGAGGGTGCTAACTCTCCAATGTATTTTACACAATATATCCCGCCCTCTTCCGGCTTCTAGGACGTAATGACGTTACTATGTACGTACGTGACACATGCACACACATTAACTTTGAGTGTTGTTAGCTTATAATAGCGATTTGGATAGTTAGTGATGGCTGTCATTGAATGTAAATTCTATCATAACAACAAAATGACTGTAAATTGTTTGTTGCGTCTCTTGGACTGCTTTTGTATGTGTGCACGCTCTCTCTTGCGCATACGTGTTGACGAGACAGGGTGAGTGGTCGCCGTAACAACACTCATTTTATTCAGGCCGGTAACATTTTTTACTACACAAACTTAGTAACTTTGAAAAATGTAGACCGTTTGACACAAATGCGTTCTGTTAAAGTACTCATGGTAACACAAGCCAGCCAATGGTGTTCTTGTTACTTTTTTGCTTTGAAAAATGTAACCTTTAAGTAAAAGTGTATTATGCAAAAGAGTAATCACCTTTGATTTATCATGATTAATCCCGGTAAGGTCTATTCAGGTGTACTGGAGAGTAGGCTACGCCGGATAGTCGATCCTCGGATTCAGGAGGAACAATGTGGTTTTTGTCCTGGTCGTGGATCTGTGGACCAGCTCTATACTCTCGGCAGGGTCCTTGAGGGTGCATGGGAGTTTGCCCAACCAGTCTACATGTGCTTTGTGGACTTGGAGAAGGCATTTGACCGTGTCCCTCGGAAGGTCCTGTGGGGAGTGCTCAGAGAGTATGGGGTATCAGGCTGTCTGATTGTGGCTATCCGCTCCCTGTATGATCAGTGTCAGAGCTTGGTCCGCATTGCCGGCAGTAAGTCGGACACGTTTCCATTGAGGGTTGGACTCCGCCAAGGCTGCCCTTTGTCACCGATTCTGTTCATAACTTTTATGGATGGACAGAATTTCTAGGCGCAGTCAAGGCGTCAAGGGATCCGGTTTGGTGGCTGCAGGATTAGGTCCCTGCTTTTTGCAGATGATGTGGTCCTGATGGCTTCATCTGGCCAGGATCTTCAGCTCTCACTGGATCGGTTCGCAGCCGAGTGTGAAGCGACTGGGATGAGAATCAGCACCTCCAAGTCCGAGTCCATGGTTCCCGCCCGGAAAAGGGTGGAGTGCCATCTCCGGGTTGGGGAGGAGACCCTGCCCCAAGTGGAGGAGTTCAAGTACCTAGGAGTCTTGTTCACGAGTGAGGGAAAAGTGGATCGTGAGATCGACAGGCGGATCGGTGCGGCATCTTCAGTAATGCGGACGCTGTATCGATCCGTTGTGGTGAAGAAGGAGCTGAGCCGGAAGGCAAAGTTCTCAATTTACCGGTCGATCTACGTTCCCATCCTCACCTATGGTCATGAGCTTTGGGTTATGACCGAAAGGACAAGATCACGGGTACAAGCGGCCAAAATTAGTTTCCTCCGCCGGGTGGCGGGGCTCTCCCTTAGAGATAGGGTGAGAAGCTCTGCCATCCGGGGGGAGCTCAAAGTAAAGCCACTGCTCCTCCACATTGAGAGGAGCCAGATGAGGTGGTACGGGCATCTGGTCAGGATGCCACCCGAACGCCTCCCTCGGGAGGTGTTTAGGGCACGTCCAACCGGTAGGAGGCCACGGGGAAGACCCAGGACACGTTGGGAAAACTATGTCTTCCGGCTGGCCTGGGAACGCCTCGGGATCCCCCGGGAAGAGCTGGACGAAGTGGCTGGGGAGAGGTAAGTCTGGGCTTCCCTTCTTAGGCTGCTGCCCCCGCGACCCGACCTCGGATAAGCGGAAGAAGATGGATGGATGGATGGAATCCAAATTCCAAAATGTGATAAATCTAAATAAAAATATACACATAAAATGATTGCCAATTGGGCTTGTCTTTTTTCATTTTATTTATAAAGCATATGATTTATATATTAAGAGGACAAGACAGTTAAAAAGCAATACAAAATATATTTCGAGGCAACTTTTTCGTGAATACTATGGGCATGTCAACACATAAATTTAGAGATAGAATCTGTACATTATCGGTGTCCGTGGGACTGCTTGTCATAGACGGTACCTTTAGACAACTCTGTTCGGCTGTTTTTCTTTTCATCACTTTGTGGCTTTGCGATAACATTAATACCGCATTTTAACACAGTCGCAATACTGTTCTTCATGCCGTGTCTTCAAGTGATAGGAAATATTTGACAAGTTCCAGTCGCTTGCAATGACTTGTTGGTGGCATGTTTTGCAGATGATCCCACTGTAGTTTGTTTAGTCAATATGACTTATCTAATCAAAACAAAGAAATGTATTTTCCCTCTTTATGGCACCAATTATTCTTACGGTTTTGATGACTTAGCTTCTATTGTGATCTCTGTCTATAGAATGTTGTTGACATCCATACTCCTACAAGATTTTTTCGTAGAGTTATTTCAAGTGGTGTAAAAATGCTACTGCATAGTAGCATTGTTGCTGCATTTATCTTAAAAATTCCCCCGGACGTAAAATTAATATATCCATTCATCCATAATAGATAATCATACCGTTCGATAGACATTTCTATGTCTTTATACATCGTATTATCCCACTGTCTACAACACACTACACTACTAAATTACAGTAAAACGAGTAAAAGTAATTTGGTACATTTCACCTTTGTTTGTTAGTGCACTTAAATTTCCGTTTAAGAAGCAAAAAAACTGTTCTCATCATATCTTTGCACAGCCGGATTCAGGCTGCTCGATTCAATTACTACAATGAGAGCAATGCTTGTGACTTACCCAGCCAACACGATAAAGAAATCCAATCGGTTCCATGTGTCTCCAAGGTAACATTTCTTGCCAAAAATCCCCAGAGCCACCATCTTGATCACCATCTCAATGGCAAAAAATGCAAAGATAAAGTCATCAAAATCCTGCAAACGCAAACAAACACAAAACAGCACAATTAGCCAAGAAAGAACAACAAGAATGATGAGCAAAGAATGCATAGGATGGTGCAAAAGGTATTGACAAACCATGAGACATACATGGTCATCGACAACCATAATATACTGTATCCCATCAGACAGTGTATGGAATTTCTTATGCATCCCATTAGGCAAGAGGATGAAACCACAGTGACTGTCACGCTAATGAGTTAGAAGGTAAATTCAAGTTTCATTTTATGTTCTGCACACAGACAACTATAAACTCAGTGTGCCTCATCCGGATGCAATTAATGCATATCTCAATAAAACTGTTAGGCCGTAACGCAATTAGACATTATTGTTGGCTACCATCATGAATGAGGGATAGAAAAATATTGACTTGATTTGTTATGCTATCATTAATATCAATTACAGAGTTATTGGGGTTTGTAGAACAGTACATATTAGAAAATGCCACGGGCAGCCAGCCACGCATTGCTAACTGAGATATCCCAGTTATTGAATCAATAAATATTGTCACCACATTCACATTTATAAACACTACAGGTCAGAGTTAATGCTGGAAAATTGTGTTACTGTAGTACTGCAATAGCACAATATTTGTCAACAAACAGGTAGCAGGAAGTATGTTTTATTTCACACAAACAATACTGTTAAGGTATCTCAACAGGTTAGTACTATTTTTTGGCCCAACCAAAAGCAGAAAGTAAGTGTGGCAAAATATTGATATGGCAAAATGTCCCGATATTCATCCTTAGTATTACAAACCCCGTTTCCATATGAGTTGGGAAATTGTGTTAGATGTAAATATAAACGGAATACAATGATTTGCAAATCAATTTCAACCCATATTCAATTGAATGCACTACAAAGACAATATATTTGATGTTCAAACTCAAACTTGTTTTTTTTTTTGCAAATAATAATTAACTTAGAATTTCATGGCTGCAACACGTGCCAAAGTAGTTGGGAAAGGGCATGTTCACCACTGTGTTACATGGCCTTTCCTTTTAACAACACTCAGTAAACGTTTGGGAACTGAGGAGACACATTTTTTAAACTTTTCCGTTGTGGTATTTTAGGCTTCAAAATGCGCCACACATTTTCAATGGGAGACAGGTCTAGACTACAGGCAGGCCAGTCTAGTACCCGCACTCTTTTACTATGAAGCCACGTTGATGTAACATGTGGCTTGGCATTGTCTTGCTGAAATAAGCAGGGGCGACCATGGTAACGTTGCTTGGATGGCAACATATGTGGTCCAAAACATGTATGTACCTTTCAGCATTAATGGTGCCTTCACAGATGTGTAAGTTACCCATGTCTTGGGCACTAATACACCCCCATACCATCACAGATGCTGGCTTTTCAACTTTGCACGTATAACAATCCGGATGGTTCTTTTCCTCTTTGGTCCGGAGGACACGACGTCCACAGTTTCCAAAAACAATTTGAAATGTGGACTCGTCAGACCACAGAACACTTTTCTACTTTGTATCAGTCCATCTTAGATGAGCTCAGGCCCAGCAAAGCCGACGGCGTTTCTGGGTGTTGTTGATAAACGGTTTTCGCCTTGCATAGGAGAGTTTTAACTTGCACTTACAGATGTAGCGACCAACTGTAGTTACTGACAGTGGGTTTCTGAAGTGTTCCTGAGCCCATGTGGTGATATCCTTTACACACTGATGTCGCTTATTGATGCAGTACAGCCTGAGGGATCGAAGGTCACGGGCTTAGGTGCTTACGTGCAGTGATTTCTCCAGATTCTCTGAACCCTAAGAAGAAGAATTTATAGCACAAAGAACTACAGAGGCAGAAATTAAGTACAAAAAGTATAAAAACAAGTTAACATACATACTACGATTATGTAGAAAAGAATATTACAGTGAATTATTGGACAAGAACAAAACTAATATGAGAGCAACATGGGGCATCCTCAATAGCATTATTAAAAATGGCACTAAAAGGGACTACCCCTCAATACTTCTTAGACGGAAAAAAAAAAAAAAGACAACATAAAGGAAGTAGTTGAAAGCTTCAATAATTATTTTGTAAATATTGGACCAAAATTGGAAGAAAGGATTCCAGACCCAGTTTCAATTGAGGACTATAATGATACCATAGAGCGAAATCCCAACTCCATGTTCCTCAGTAATGTGACACAGGAGGAAATAGTTACAATCGTGAAAAAATGTAAATCCAAGACTTCAACTGATTGTAATGAAATTGATATGGAAACGATAAAAAAGGTTATTGAAGAGATCTCAGGACCATTAATGTATATTAGTAACCTATCATTTCAAACAGGTACATTTCCAAACAAAATGAAAATAGCTAAAGTTGCACCAATTTACAAGACTGGCGACAAACATCAATTTACAAACTATAGACCTGTTTCCTTACTTCCACAATTTTCTAAAATCATTGAAAAACTGTTCAATAACAGATGAGAGAGTTTCATAAATAAAAATAGAATACTCGAAGAAAATCAATATGGATACAGAGCTAATGTTTCAACTTCGATGGCTTTAATTGAAATTACAGAAGAAATTACCAATGCTATAGATAATAGAAAATGTGCGGCAGCAGTTTTTATGGATCTAACTAAAGCATTTGACACAATAAATCACAATATTTTAATCAAAAAACTAGAACGATATGGCATCAGAGGGTTAGTCTTAAACTGGATAAGAAGTTATCTAATGAACAGGAAACAATACGTGAAGGTAGGCGAACACACCTCTACAACGCTAAATATATCCTGTGGTGTACCTCAGGGATCAATACTAGGACCTAAATTATTCAATCTATATATAAATGACATTTGTAAAGTTACAAAAGATTTAAAGTTAGTATTATTTGCGGATGATACAACAGCGTTTTGTTCAGGAGAGAACACACAGAAGACACTACAAATAATAACAGAAGAAATTAACAAATTAAAAAGATGGTTTGACAAAAACAGACTATCGTTGAATCTCAGTAAAACTAAAATAATGCTATTTGGTAACAGTAGAAGAGAAAGTCAAACACAAATACAAATAGACGGAATAGAAATTGAAAGAGTAAATGAAACCAAATTTCTAGGTATAATGATTGATGATAAATTGAACTGGAAATCTCACGTAAAAAATATACAACATAAAGTAGCAAGAAACACGTCAATAATGAATAAAGCAAAACATGTTCTAGACAAAAAATCACTTCATATTCTCTACTGCTCACTAGTGTTACCATATCTGAGTTATTGTGCAGAAATATGGGGAAATAATTACAAAAGTACACTTCATTCATTAACGGTGTTACAAAAAAGATCAGTTAGAATAATACATAATGTTGGATATAGAGAACACACAAATCCTTTATTTATTGAATCAAAGATTCTGAAATTCTACGACATAGTGAATTTGCAAACAGCTAAAATTATACACAAAGCAAACTATAACCTGCTACCCAAGAATATACAACAATTCTTCTCAAAAAAAGAGGAGAAATATAATCTTAGGGAGAAATATAATTTAAAACATTTGTATGCACGTACAACACTTAAGACCTTCAGTATATCAGTATGTGGAATTAAATTATGGAATGGATTAAGCAAAGCAATCAAACAATGTACTAATATGATCCACTTCAAGAAACTCTTCAAACTTAAAGTGTTTACAAAGTACAAAGAAGAAGAACCATGATAAACATTCTGAATTTATTTAACTCATCCATTCTTTCATTCTTTCACTCACAAAATAATCTTACTTATCTCAACATATGAAATGTAACTTCACCAATTATTATTTATTTACTTATTTTATTGTGATTACTTATGGAGTATATTGTGAATAAATTGAGAACAGGAAGTGAACAAAAGTTTTAGCAACTGTTATGTAAAAGAAACGGGGTAGGATTAAATAAGCTCTGCTTCTTCCTACTCCTTTTCGAACATGTTGAAAAGAGAAACTGGAGATTGTGATGTATCATGTTGTATACTTGCATGTTCGAAATAAACTCAAACTCAAACTCAACCCTTTGATGATATTACGGACCGTAGATGGTGGAATCCCTAAATTCCTTGCAATAGCTGGTTGAGAAAGTTTTTTCTTAAACTGTTCAACAATTTGCTCACGCATTTGTTGACAAAGTGGTGACCCTCGCCCCATCCTTGTTTGTGAATGACTGAGCATTTCATGGAATCTACTTTTATACCCAAACATGGCACCCACCTGTTCCCAATTTGCCTGTTCACCTGTGGGATGTTCCAAATAAGTGTTTGATGAGCATTCCTCAACTTTCTCAGTATTTATTGCCACCTTTCCCAAATTATTTTGCACGTGTTGCTGGCATCAAATTCTAAAGTTAATGATTATT
Source organism: Nerophis lumbriciformis (assembly GCF_033978685.3). Lineage (NCBI taxonomy): Eukaryota > Metazoa > Chordata > Actinopteri > Syngnathiformes > Syngnathidae > Nerophis > Nerophis lumbriciformis. The sequence continues at coordinate 15,568,091 of NC_084558.2, read as the reverse complement.
TGCAAGAAAAAAAAATGTTTATCAGTTTGAACATCAAATATGTTGTCTTTGTAGCATATGCAACTGAATATGGGTTGAAAAATGATTTGCAAATCATTGTATTCTGTTTATATTTACATCTAACACAATTTCCCAACTCATATGGAAAAGGGGTTTGTATACTATACATACACTACTACTAAAGAACTACTAAAAGAACAAGGACATTGGATCAAATTGCTATGGTATGAAAAGGGGTAGGATTAAACAATATCTGCTTCTTCCTACTCCTTTTCGGACGTGCTGTAATGAAACAACTGGAAATGTGTGATGAATTACATTGTATCGTATGCATGTTCGAAATAAACTGAAACTGAACTGAACTGAACTACTGATATGGATCTGTTTTTTTTTAGCAGCTATAAACTTCTCCTATCGTTCCTCCTGAGTGAATCGAGTCAAATTTTTATGCGTTTAGGGGCGCTTCTCGTGCAGAGTGGCTGAGTAATGGCCCACAGTCACAAAAGAAACACAAAATTAAATGGCATGAATATGGCAGACTTGAGCAGTGAAGTGAAATTGACGCATCTGCATCGTTTGAATTTAAATTTGTGAATGTAACAAAGCTAGATAAAAACTTAGCAGTATGTAAGTTGTTATGTTTCTCCCCTATGAAGACATGGATGTATCGTAGGTTATGACAAACAATGTATTGAAAAGTATCTCCGTAATGAAATTATATCATTGTCTGAGCCACGTATTGTTTCATAAGGTACCCTGAGATTTCCAGGTCTATTTGAAACAACTAAAAATTAAAATAAATGACTACAACAATAAGAGCACTGTTGCAGATGACAATGTGCAGTCCATTTGAAACAATCTGATAGAATGCTTAGAGAAATATTGCTCAATATGACCTTTGAACCCAGCTTTAAAACCAAATCAAATCAAATCAAATCAAATCAAGGTCCGTGCTTTGGCAGAGAAATATTCCAAATATTAAAATTCTGACTGATAGGCTTTACCGTTGACCTTTGCAGCCTAGGTCAAGATGTGCTGGATACCTTTAAAAATCAATAAAGTTAGTGCTGTTATCATCCAATCTGATGCAGACATGTTACTATGTTTCAAGTGGCTTATTGTCAAGGCAAATTTTCAAGATCATAAAACAATTACTCACATTAAGTGAAAAATAAAACAATGATCAAAAACAAGTACAAGAATGAGGTCTCAATAAAAAATAAGGAAAAAATACATATTTGCATACAATGCATACATTAGATGCAAAACTAATGATTAGAAGGCAAGAGAATGTAGTCCAAAGTCAAAAAAATTATGAGAACATTCTGGAAGCGGTTCAAGGCACAGGACACCCACAGATAAATGAGTCATCCAAACATGAACAGAGAAATGTATAAATATATACAAATCTGTTAAGTTTGGAACAAAGCTAGCCTCGTATTGCTTGCGACTTGGCTGTCAAGTCAAATGTAGAGGTTCACACAGGAAAGGGCTAATTTCCCATCACTGGAATAGAAATCTTAACCTCTAGCAGCCACCAAAAATATTATGTAAGCGGAAATAAATGTAAATACAAAAAAGTGTGATAGAGAAAGTGGGACCCAAAAAGAAAGGAAGAATACTTGGACAATTTGGAGCCATTCGGATGTTTGGCAATGGGGGGAGGAACCAATGCAGTGATTATGCCACATGTCTGAGTTATGTAACCTTGCATGTGTTTGGGCAAATATGCCGTCCTCTAACCATCCTACAGCGAGGCATACATTAGTCAAGGAATCCAGACTTTAGGTGCCGTGCTTGCTCTGGCACAGCACAGATTGCAGCGTGTGAACGCACACTTAATTAGTTAGCAGTGTTAGCACAAACTTCCTGACTGCCTTCTAGGAAGAGAAGCTACCAGTGGAACACCAGATGAACCCAACATCCTCGCTCTAATGTACATTTTTGGAATATTGCCAAAGGAGAAATGAGAGTTTTGCATTATGGTCTGACAAAATTACATAGTTAATTAGACTATATCGTTCAGCCCTTTCCCAGAGTAGGCAAGCCTTGCAAAATTGGATGTCATTTGGTGTGACAGTCAAGTGTGAAATAGGCCAACAAATGAATGCGCAGAACAAAAAAAATTGGAAAGATGGAACATGCAAAAGCAGTTTGTTATATCACAGTGCCATACTACTGTGCAATAGTGGCTTACGAAAACACTTTTGCATTTTAGGGCAACTTGTAAGATCGTGTTTAGTATTCTGCAGTGCTGCACTGCTCATGGTGTCAATCTTTATTTTACTACATTTGCCATCAAGTGATCATTCTCAATGAAATAAAAACATGTTGGCAGTGTTTTAAAGTGTTTTATTGTGTCAGAGCGGGTATCACAGGCCCATCCTTCCATATTTGTTCCAAACAAACCTTTGTTAGTGCTGCCAAAAATGGAACCCCCGCCACTCTATCATCCAGTGTGCCACAGCAACCCTGTTAAATCTCACCAGACACTTGCAGTTCATAACACCTGTGAAAGCTTCATGGCCTGAACTTTGGCAATGGTACAAACTATTAAGTGAAGTGTCAAAATGAAAAGTGTCCTAGGAAGGTGTGGGTCACCATGAACACGAGCAGAACAACTTCAGTGCACCTTGGCATTGGTTCAACAAGTCTCTCTCTGGAATGATCAATACAAACCACCCAAAAGCCATCTGCTTCAGTTTTAGATTGTCATGTTTTAAAAGCATGTTTTTATTTTTGTTTTTTGTTTTTTAACCACAAAATCCATTTTTCACTCGTGTGTCAACGTAAACTAGGATCAATCCATAAAACTAGAAGGCAGACCAAAAAAAGGGAACAAAGCTACACGAGTGCTGCCGGTACTTGGGAGCTGTTGTTCATTAGGAAAATCCCAACATGCACTGTAAACAGACTATGAAGCACTTCCCTTCAGAAACTGGGCCGCATGGCAGTTTTACAACATGATAATGACCACAAACACACTTCCAAAATTACAATTGCCTTGCTAAGAAAGCGACAATGTTTTATCACTTTGACACAATGGACCTCAACTACTATTGATTTGTGTGTACTAGAAACCTGCAAACTTGATAGTGCACGTAAAGCTGATCTAACAATATAAGGATTGTGTCTCTTAAATGAGCAAAATAGCAATCAATCCATTTAACGTGTCTCCCTTCCCGTATATGCAGAATATATGCTGATTGTTACTACGCCCACAATAGTAGGAGGAGGAGATGCAAATAAAACCATTTAGCACACGAAATGTGATTTAGCAAGCCTGAAATTATTTTGCGTCTATATTTAGCAAGCTTAAAAAACTCGCAGTTATGCGTAAGTGCTTATGGTTAGAAGAAGGCAATCATATTTCTGTCAAAAATAAAATATTGAACATATCATCTGTCCAGCAATTCCATCTTTGAGCAGATGAATGATGACTTATTAACTGATTTGGAGACAGCAGACACCAAAACAATGGTCTCTGCCGGCAAAGTTTTTAATGGCGTTTGTTTTTCAGATAGGAGATATATTACTAACATAATACCTATATTAAACAACATATTTCAACATGCATTTGTTTGCAATTGGATCATTCCAAATGCAGCGGTTATTGCCAGTGTTGTGCCAAAAACCTCTGGCCGGCTCCCAGAGCACACTTTTGACATGCTAAAAATACCGTAGTCTTGTCTAGATTGCACTTCTATATTGCAAAAAAAGTGGCACAGATTAGGGTTGTGGGCTGCATGCTCAAAAACATAGTCAAAACGCCACACATGATGCCAGATATGCAAGAAATGACAGTATAGCACACTTCTTGGCCCTGTACCCTCTAGTATTTACATGCGACATCATACGCAAATACGGTGTTAGCTTTCACTGTTATGCTGATGACACCCAACTCTACATGCCCCTAAAGCTGACCAACACGCCGGATTGTAGTCAGCTGGAGGCGTGTCTTAATGAAATTAAACAATGGATGTCCGCTAACTTCTTGCAACTCAACGCCAAGAACACGGAAATGCTGATTATCGGTCCTGCTAGACACCGACATTTATTTAATAATACCACCTTAACATTTGACAACCAAACAATTACACAAGGCGACTCGGTAAAGAATCTGGGTATTATCTTCGACCCAACTCTCTCGTTTGAGTCACACATTAAGAGTGTTACTAAAACGGCCTTCTTTAATCTCCGTAATATCGCTAAAATGTGTTCTTTTTTATCCATTAGCGATGCTGAGATCATTACTCATGCGTTCGTTACGTCTCGTCTCGATTACTGTAACGTATTATTTTCGGGTCTCCCTATGTCTAGCATTAAAAGATTACAGTTGGTACAAAATGCGGCTGCTAGACTTTTGACAAGAACAAGAAAGTTTGATCATATTACGCCTATACTGGCTCACCTGAATTGGCTTCCTGTGCACTTAAGATGTAACTTTAAGGTTTTACTACTTGCGTATAAAATACTACACGGTCTAGCTCCAGCCTATCTTGCCGATTGTATTGTACCATATGTCCCGACAAGAAATCTGAGTTCAAAGAACTCTGGCTTATTAGTGATTCCCAGAGCCCAAAAAAAGTCTGCGGGCTATAGAGCGTTTTCTATTCGGGCTCCAGTACTATGGAATGCCCTCCCGGTAACAGTTAGAGATGCTACTTCAGTAGAAGCATTTAAGTCCCATCTTAAAACTTATTTGTATACTCTAGCCTTTAAATAGCCCTCCTTTTTTAGACCAGTTGATCTGCCGTTTATTTTCCTTTCTCCTCTGCTCCCCCCTATCCCTTGTGGAGGGGGAGACGCACAGGTCCGGTGGCCATGGATGAAGTGCTGGCTGTCCAGAGTCGGGACTCGGGGTGGACCGCTCGCCTGTACATCTGTTGGGAACATCTCTGCGCTGCTGACCCGTCTCCGCTCGGGATGGTCTCCTGCTGGCCCCACTATGGTCTGGACTCTTACTATTATGTTGGATCCACTATGGACTGGACTCTCACAATATTATGTCAGACCCACTCGACATCCATTGCATTCGGTCTCCCCTAGGGGGGGGGGGGTTATCCACATATGCGGTCCTCTCCAAGGTTTCTCATAGTCATTCACATCGACATCCCACTGGGGTGAGTTTTTCCTTGCCCTAATGTGGACTCTGTACCGAGGATGTCGTTGTGGCTTGTGCAGCCCTTTGAGACACTTGCGATTTAGGGCTATATACAGTAAATAAACATTGATTGATTGATTGATTGAAAAAAATCATAATTTCAATAGGGCGTTCTGCACCACTTTTGCACTTTGCGCGCAGTCTTAGTATGTCACTCGCAACAACCCCACTAATAGTACACACACTTTTATAATTTGCGCACACTATTTAGCACTTGTTTTTTGACATCTTAGTAGATCAGGCCCAAAGTGTTCACTGTGAGGTGTTCTCACTTGTATAGCCAGTCTTTTAGACAATAATGCTTGTCTGTTGAGTATACTGGTTTTCAAGCTGTACACAGACTACTCCGAATTTGACTGTTTGCACGTTGCGTTGTCCTTGAGGAGATACAACAAAACAGTTGATGTGATGTGACGGGTGTACGCACTTTAGTGAGATATTATACGTTATTGAAATATACAACAAGTATAAAGGAAACTCCCAGGGGGGTTTTGGTGTGCTCATGGAGCTCCATAGAAGTAGCATTGTCACACTGGCTATGTAATTAGCCACAATAAATGTTGTGGAAAACAAAAACTGCATACATTTTGCATGAAGGCGAAATTATGATCAATTTGAGAGGCAGAAAAGACAACTAGAGCAGATAAAATATTTGAATGTGTTTGATCGCCCTAACCAAAACAATCTTAATCTGCAATTCAGCTCCCTGTGCAATGGTCCTGACAAGGCCATGCGGAAAACACCTCAGCGAGATCATTGCAGCAATGGGCCACTGATGTTCCCCCTTCTTCAAAGACACCTGGGATATTGATTCTGTTCCAGGACGCCAAGCAGAGCAACCTCCAGGCTTATAGACAAAATGCGCACCCATGGACACATGTACGCACACATCCAACCCCAAAACCCGCCTTTGCCGCTTCTACCCTCCTGCGGTATGCAGCTTTGGACCGGATGCCCCATCTCCTCACCCCCTGTCGCAAGTTTAGAGTTTTTGTGTGCCGTAACATGTTCATGTGTGCTACTGTTGCTCAAGGTTTTTTGCTGGTCTCAAACTGAGCCCACCATATGAGCTTAGTTTGGCATCTGCTTTTGTTCTCCTCCTCCTCCTACCCGCATATTGACCTTTTTCCTACCTTTTTATGGTGCGCCACCCATCAGTTTTCCTGTTCTGTCTACTCTGTTTAATCAATGTCTGTTCCTAGACTGTACTGAAAATGAAATTTTGTTGCATTTACAATGAAGTTCCATTCCATGTTGGGGACATGTGCATATTAATTTAGTGGTATTTTAGTAGCCTGCTCAGTGGCCTTGTGGTTAGAGTGTCCGCCCTGAGATCGGAAGGTTGTGCGATCAAACCTCGGCCGAGTCATACTAAAGACTGTAAAAATAGGACCCATTACCTCCCTGCTTGGCACTCAGCATTAAGGGTTGGAATTGGGGGTTAAATCACCAAAATAATTCTCGAGCGAAGCCACCGCTGCTGCTCACTGCTCCCCTCACCTCCCAGGGGGTGGAACAAGGGGATGGGTCAAATGCAGAGGGTAATTTCACCACACCTAGTGTGTGTGTGGGACTATCAGTGGTACTTTAACTTTAACTTTTTCATACACAAATTAACACAGCCAATTATGTGCGAGCTGTGTTGATCTTTTTTTTATGACAGAAAGCTTGACACAAGTTTCCCTTTACCCAACAAAAATTACTTATTTTTTCTTTTGCCGTTTCTGTGGGTGACAAAAGAATGGAATGTTTCATGCTTTGTGTCACCCTTCATCTGCTCTCTTTTGCCTTTGTGTGAATGGAATTCATACTTGCCAACCTTGAGACCTCCGATTTCAGGAGGTGGGGGGTGGGAGGTGGGGGGGCGTGGTCGGGGGTGGGGCTGGGTTAAGAGGGGAGGAGTATATTTACAGCTAGAATTCACCAAGTCAGGTATTTCATATATATATATATATATATATATATATATATATATATATATATATATATATATATATATATATATATATATATGTAAATATATACATATATATATATATATATATATATTTTTTTTTTTATTTTTTTTTATTTTATATATATATATATATATATATATATATACATATATACATATATATATATATATATATATATATATATATATATATATATATATATATATATATATATATATATAAGAAATACTTGACTTTCAGTGAATTCTAGCTATATATATATATTTATTTTATATATATATATATATATATATATATATATATATATATATATATATATATATATATATATATATATATATATATATATATATATATATATATATAAGAAATACTTGAACTTCAGTGTCCATTTATTTACACATATACACACACATAACACTCATCTACTCATTGTTGAGTTAAGGGTTGAATTGTCCATCCTTGTTCTATTCTCTGTCACTATTTTTCTAACCATGCTGAACACCCTTTCTGATGATGCATTGCTGTGTGGCACGCACAAAAGTGCTTTCATCAAATGCACTAGAGTCTGGAATCTTCCATCTCTCCCTAGCATGGCCCAAAACCGGTCAATCTTTGAAGATCTTCACTGCCAAGCACTTAGTAGTCCAGTGCTTCTTCCCGTAGGCTATCTAGGTCCAATCGCAGCTGCGGCTTGGAACTTACAAGCGTATTTCTTCATCTTACTGGTCGTCGGCGTCGCCATGGCTGTATCTTCCTCGTTCTTCGGCTTTGTCTCCTTGTTGTGTGGGCAGTTGTTCACTGCACTCTCTAAAAGCCCCAGTTGTTATTGTCACATAGGCATGTACAGTAGATGGCAGTATTGTCCTGTTTAAGAGTGTCACAACATTGCTGTTTACGGCAGACGAACTGCTTTACGGTAGATGAAAACGTGACTGCTGTTGTTGTGTGTTGTTACCGCGCTGGGAGGACATTAATGAAACTGCCTAACAATAAACCCACATAAGAAACCAAGAACTCGCCCTCGATCATTCTACAGTTATAACGTGATTGGGCAGGCACGCTGTTTATATTGTGGGAAAGCGGACTCGGGTCCGCATGGAGCTGGAGGGGGCGTGGCCTCTGAATTTCGGGAGATTTTCGGGAGAATAATTGTCCCGGGAGGTTTTCGGGAGAGGCGCTGAATTTTGGGAGTCTCCCGGTTGGCAAGTATGATGGAATTCCTTCTCCTTAAACTTTATTATCGCTGTATTTTTTTTTTATCTTCCTCCAATCATTTCTGTCGGTAATAAAAATAAATGTATGTGTATGTTGTCATATTAATGGGGCAAATCAATTTCTTAGCATCATCTCAGAGCACATTTATAGTATATCAGTGCATACTTCCGTTAATTCTTTACCCCGTGTGCAAATCCCCTCGCCTCATAATGACATCCCCAGGGTGTGTGTATTCCCTGAGAGTAAGTGTACGCACACACGTGTTCACCAGGCAGCAGGCTGCACTGTGTTATCAACGCGTCAAGCCAGTGCTAGCATTAGACGCCCTCTCGTCACCTCTTGAATGCAGCCTTTAAGTCGAAAGTGTGCTGAGTCGCTAATGCTGAGAGCACTTAATGCACACTCGGTGTGTGTCAAAGAGGCTATTAAATACAGTGTGGCAGCCAAGATTTGGAGTGCCAGAACAACATCTGTGGATCTAAAACACCTCTCGCACATGATTCAAATACTACAGAAGGATTCTGTACATAACATGTGCTACCCCGGCTCAATTTGCCCGATGAGGGAAGAAAGTGCACACAGAAGCAAGAAACAACTAAAGAAAAAAAAAAAATGGCCTAGAGCGGCACGGGAAAAATACAACCAGCTACTGTTCGCTGACCCCTCTACCGACCTCTCTGGGGGGGATAAGCAGGAATTTACTTCCGAAAATAATGTCCCCGTGTTCTTTTCTGCTTGCATAGAAAGATGAATCATCATTTCAGTCATCAAGATCAAACAAAAAAGGTATAGTCAAAGATATTGTTACACATTGAAACCCACTTAAGTAGGCTTTGCTTGAGTTGCAAACACTCATATATCAAACAACTCGTCAAGTGTCGATCGACCATGTTACTATTGATATTATAATAAATTGGTCGCTTAAGCCGACATTGACATACTTGGTACCAAAGGGGTTATTTCTATGAACATTATTCAGTATGTATCGACATGGGGAGCATAGTAACTCTCTAGTTAAACAACATTAAAACCTACACCATTAACCTGGATTTTACACATTTATCTAATTCATTTTAAATTGTTAACCACTAGATAAAAAGCTTAGCGCATTTACAAAAGCTATACTGTCATTGTTGTCTAAACATATAATGAAATTACTGCAGTAGCTCTAATAAAAGTACACATATTGTAACGGTGGCAGAATGACGATGAGGCAGATATACTATTTAGCTAAGCTTACAACTATTTTTTCTCTCTTGTAATGGCAAACTAACAGGCAAACGCCACTGCCTCCTATCACCATGACAAGCCGCAGTCTAGGGCTGGGCGATATATCGATATACTCAATATATCGTGGGTTTGTCTCTGTGCAATATAGAAAATGACTATATTGTGATATTCGAGTATACGTTCTCACGCAGTTGCTTTTAGCTGCGGGGCATTAAACTGCATGCGTTTCTCACTCTTTCCTGTCTCTCCTTCTCACAGAGACTTTAAAACAAACGCACCTTCTTACATACGTCACATACTGTCACGTGTGCAACGTCACACGCTCCCAGACAGGTAGCGACATGGTAACGTTAGCTGTGATGCTAACAGCTAACGGTGTGGTTTGAGTGGTAATACGAGAGAAAGAAGGTGCAAATCTGGTAACAAATGGAGGAATAATTAATTCCCAAGAAAAACAGCACGGGGTCCATCGTCTGACGGTGGTTTGGCTTCAAGTGGGAATATGTCTTTACATGTCAACATGTCCGTTCGGTGCCACACCAACTAAATGCCGAAGCAACTATTTCCACATCAACACCGTAGGACATATACTATTTGATATGCAGCTCATTTTTATGTGACACGTATTGAAATATCTTGTGTGACATCATGCACAAAAGTGCACTTATAGCTTGTTTTAAAATGTCTCTGACAATCTTGCAATTTCTGTTTTGGAAATGACATGAATGTTTGTGCCACTGCTTATTAACTGTTTAATAAATAAAGTTTTGCTAAATTGACTTAGTTGTGATTTCCCTCTCTGCATGAAAGTTTAAAATGAGCATATATTAATGCTGTATGAACAAGAATGTTTTAATGTAGACACATAGAATCATCATACTGCTGTGATTATATGTATCAAGTGCTCATTCAAGGCTAAGGCAAAATATCGAGATATATATATCGTGTATCGCGATATGGCCTAAAAATATCGAGATATTAAAAATACCGCAGTCTCGCTTTTATGGCAAACATGTCTACCCAAACTTTGATGTTCCACCAAATGTGCTTCTGATAAACACACATTGTCTCATAGCTACTTTTTTTCTGGGCTTACTGTAACTTTTTCAGGAAGGTTTTTTTCAGTGGCCAGATTTTGTTATTTGGTCCGGTCTTTGTGTGGAAAATGTTACTGTGGAGTAAAATAACCACAACACAATTACAGTAGGAAGTAAATTAAGCAACGTCAGCATAATTGAAGGAGAATGTAACAACAATATGAAACAGTTTTCGGGCAACTGATAACATCAGTGGCCCATTGCTGTACTGAAACATATAAAAACAACATTGTTTTCCTAAAAATGTATTAAGGCAACTGTAGATGCTGAGCTGAAATGTTAGAGTCAGAAATAACGTACATTCTAATAATGCATCACAACATATACTACCCATACTGTAATGACTGTTAAGAGAAATAAAAAAAATATGTAATAAGCCTACTTTATTTTTTCTGTATTGGAGCCTCGATAGAAAAGTTTTGTTTACTTCTGACATTTAGTAACAATGCATAAAAAAGACAACAAACGCTCACTAATCATATGGTACAGTAAAGGCAGGTCTCAAACATAATACTCATATCTGATTTACACCAGTTTCAACTGTGAAACTATAAAGTTGTATTTTTTTATTTCAGAATTGTGTCAACATTTGAATTAAATACTGGAAAAACTATTTCATTAAATCATTTTGTAAATGAAAAAATATCCAAACGACGTTGGTCACTGTGGCACTACAGTAGTAAGTGTCTTCTAGCTAGAGCAGTGGTTCTTAACCTGGGTTCGATCGGACCCTAGGGGTTCGGTAAGTCGGCCTCAGGGGTTCAGCGGAGCCTCCGCCGCTTAGATCAAGACACACCCGACTCATCTTGTAAATAAAAACTTCCACCTATCGGCGTATTATGGATACCCCCAAACAATGTTCCCTCTAATTTTCCATCTGATTTGCAGGTGTGTAATTTGTTGCGAGTTCATGCACTGTGTTGGTTTTGTTCTTTGAACAAGGTGATGTTCATGCACGGTTCATTTTGTGCACCAGTAAAAAAAACATAACTTTGTCTTGAATTAAAAAAAAAAAACATTTTATTTTTCACTAAAGAAGGGTTCGGTGAATGCGCATATGAAACTGGTGGGGTTCGGTACCTCCAACAAGGTTAAGAACCACTGAGCTAGAGCCTAGGAAAATTATTCACTCATTGTGTCACCTCAATTCAAATCAAATAAGTTGGCAAACCCAAACCATTTGTACATTTTATCAGTGACATGCAGTGACCTTCACACCATGTGAGGCATTGATGCCTTGGGATTTTACAGCCATATCACTGTTAATAAAAGTTGCTCATTAAGAAAATACCAAGAAAGGACTAAATAACATTCATAAAAATGTTTTTAATACTTATTGGTCTCATGTATTTGCTTTGATAAAATAACAAAATAAATAGAATATGTCTTACCTTCTTCTCTATTTGTATCTAAGTACATGCACTATCCTGCGTGAAAACATATTATCTTCTTATAATCACCTCTGTTTTGTCTAAAAGGCAATATTTGATCTTGGATATATAACGCTTCGTATTGGCAGCCATATTTATTCATTCTTTATTCAACCTTCTTGAATTGGACAAAAAAATACAAAAACAAAAAAACGCTGGCTTTTTCACTGATAAGACACAGTAGCAACATGCATCTGCTAGCTCATTGTCGCCCCCACTTCTCAAGTGGCAAGTCAGAGTACTACAAGAGGCACTCAAATACAGTGCTGACAGCTGTAATTATAGTCATATTATCAAGGATAATATTGTCACACTTATATTAAAAACATTTGACTGGCTATAAGGTCTACAGCAGGGCTATTTAACTCGCAGCTCGGGGACCAAATCCGGCCCGGAATGACAACATACCGTCCCTTAATCAGTCCAAAACTTGTGAGACAAACATTTTTGCAGAAAATTCCTAAAACACTAGAGTGGTCATGTTAAAGGAACTTGGACCACTGTAATCACATTGGCACATCCGTGTGTTGACAATTTGACCTTGCGAGCAAACATAGACCACTGGGGTGCAAATGTGTGATTTAAGTCCTTTAAGTCCTCTCCTTTTTGGCTGTTACAATTTTATTTCATAACGTGATGTATGTAACTCAGGTGTTTCTTGTAGCTTGATTATTCAGATGACATTTGTACAACTCATTTACTTATACGAATAGTGTTCCTCAAGGTTCCATTTTAGGTCCTTTTTTTACCCATCGTGTAGGGTATTCAACTGGTGGTCCGCACGTTTAATTCACCTGGAAGGGACTCACATTTTTAAAGCAGATTCCTAAAAAACACTGGAGTGCTGTCATAGAGATGATCGTTGAATATATATATATTTTTTTTTTGCAGAAGGTCTTTAAAAACAACAGAGCATTCCTGTAAGTCTGACAAACCAAATGTCTACTGTAGAGGACGCTGGTTCTCCAGAATGTACAAAATAATACTAGTAGTAAAGGGAAGAGTCCGACCCTACGTAATTAGTTTTCTGGAAATGTGGCCCCTAAAACAATTTAGTTGAATCCCATTCTTCTACAGTCTACAAACTAGAAATTAATGGTGAAAAAATGTATTTTCAAACATTCGTTTGGCGACTTTATGTGACCAGCCAGTAAGCCACGTCCTGAGCCTCTTCAGTTTCCATACCGACAAGAAGGAGAAGCGGCATGAGACCAAGAAGCCTGATTTTAGGTTTATGTGTGAATGTAGTGATTTTTACTCAAGTAAATGTTTTTAAAAAACAATTTTCATCATAAATAAAATTGCTTTTAAAACACAGTTTGATTGACAAATATTTATTTTTTAATTTAATTTAATTTGTTTTATCATGACAAGTGGGGCTCTGCCTCACCTGACCTAACCACCTTACCTAACCACCTGACCTAACAGCCTGACCTAACCACCTGACCTAACCACCTGACCTGATCGCATGTCCCTGCATTTTATCAATATTGGCTGTCAAAGTGTACTAAGATGTCGGATTAGATCCTCGTCCTTCTATTACCCAGGTGAGAGGCATGATATAAGATCTACAATAAAGTTTCACGAACGAAGGAAGCGAGGAAGCACCTTACCACTTGATGATGTAAACATTGGCACAAACGCTATAAACAGTTTGTCTGTGTTAGCGCTTATAATAAATGTATCACTAAAACTCGGTTAATATTCAGGTAACAAAATGTAAATTGTTGGCGGTTTTTGGATGTTTTTTATTGGGTTTTAAGGGCAGAATAGAGGAACTCTCATTGACTCTGTCGTAAGCAAACTTTTATATATGTTTATTTACAAGTTAGAATGCATTAAAAAAAAATACAATACAGTGATCGTCATGACTTTCATAATGATTGTGAAAAATAGGTAAAATTCGCAAAATAATGGCAGTTCCCTTCAAATGGGAACAACTAAACCTTAAAAGTATATCAAACAAACCTCCCCTGCTGGCCCCACTATGGACTGGACTCTCACACTATTAACTAGATCCACTCGACATTCGTTGCACCGGTTGCCCTTGGGAGAGAGGGTCCCCACACCTATCGTCCCCTGCAAGGTTTCTCATTGTATCCCATTGGGTTGAGTTTTTTTCTTGCCGTAATGTGGTAATCTGAGCCAAGGGTGTCGTTGTAGCTTGTGCAGCCATTTGAGACACATGTGATTAAGGGCTATATAAATAAAATTTGATTGATTGATTGATTGATTGATTGATTGATTGATTGATCGATCTAACAAAGTGATCACTGCGAAAGTGTGTGTTATTTGACTCTACTTCCTTGGACATAAATGTGTGACACTTTTCTCGTCGTCTTTAGTAAAATCTTGCACACTGCAAAAACAAAAATCTAAGTAAGATTAAATATCTCTAATAAGGGTGATATTTGCTTCTTTTCTGTCTGATAAGATAATTATTCTCACTAAGCAGATTTGATGTTAGTGTTTTACTTGTTTTAAGGGTTTTGGTCCTAAATGATCTCAGTAAGATATTACAGCTTGTTGCTGAGATTTTATGACCTATATTGAGTTAAACATGCTTGAAACTAGAATATCAAGTGTTGCAAAGCCGTGTCATCAACACTCACAAGTTTAAAACTACTTTTTTAAAGTAATAATTTCTTATTTCAAGCATGAAAAAAAAAAATCATGACTTTGACACAATTGTGTCTCATATTAAAACAGATGACAGCCAAATGGACTTTGCTGTTTTATTTTCAATGAAATAATGGAAAATATGTACTCATATAGTAGTACAGTTGTTATTAGTGAGAATATACTTATTTTAAGGTATTTTTGGGTTCATTGAGGTTAGCTAATTTGACTTGTTTTGGAAAGTCTTGACAAGCCAAATTGTCTTGTTCTATTGGCAGATAATTGTGCTTAGTTCAAATAAAATACCTCAAATGTTTTTATTTTGTAGTCTTGTTTTTGAACACTGACTTTTTGCAGTGCACTCTTCCGCCCTTCTTAAATACCGCTCAAAGAACTCTGAAGAAACGTTTATCCTTTTTGCGATTTGATTTGTTTGTAGAGTCGAAAACAACTGCATTTTTATTAGAGAAAGGCTAAATGGCGCCTAGTACTCACTGAAAACAGACACTGGCTTGACCACCACAAATATTTAATGAGTCGCACTTGAGCCGGTGTGACGTCATTTTGAATCCAAAAAATTGGGACCAGCTTGTTCTACTTAAGTGAATAACAACATCCATCGCCGTTAACACCCACCCGGTCCATAGCTCCATTTCTTCCACCGTAAAGTCTTCCTCGGAAATGTTGTCTTTTTCTGGTGCGATTCTTCTGTAACCTAAGCAACTAGCAGGTAAGATGATGATTAGGGATGTCGGATAACATCGGACTGCCGATATTATCGTCCGATAAATGCTTTAAAATGTAATATCGGAAATTATCGGTATCGGTTTCAAAATTATCGGTATCGGTTTCAAAAAAGTCAAATTTAAGACTTATTAAAACGCCGCTGTGTACACGGACGTAGGAAGAAGTACAGAGCGCCAATAAACCTTGAAGGCACTGCCTTTGCGTGCCGGCCCAGTCACATAATATCTATGGCTTTTCACACGCACACAAGTGAATGAATGCAAGCATACTTGATCAATAGCCATACAGGTCACACTGAGGGTGGCCGTATAAATAACTTTAACACTGTTACAAATATGCGCCACACTGTGAACCCACACTAAACAAGAATGACAAACACATTTCGGGAGAACACCCGCACCGTAACACAACATAAACACAACAGAACAAATACCCAGAACCCCTTGCAGCACTAACTCTTCCAGAACGCTACAATATACACCCCCCAATAGCCCCTACCACCCCCCCACCCCCAAGCCCGCCCACCTCAACCTCCTCATGCTCTCTCAGGAAGAGCATGTCCCAAATTCCAAGCTGCTGTTTTGAGGCATGTTAAAAAAAATAATGCACTTTGTGACTTCAATAATAAATATGGCAGTGCCATGTTGGCATTTTTTTCCATAACTTGAATTGACTTATTTTGGAAAACCTTGTTACATTGTTTAATGCATCCAGCGAGGCATCACAACAAAATTAGGCATAATTATGTGTTAATTCCACGACTGTATATATCTGTATCGGTTGATATCGGTATCAGTAATTAAGAGTTGGACAATATCGGAATATCGGATATCGGCAAAAAAGCCGTTATCGGACATCTCTAATTATGATTTAATGTAATTTAAGGCAAAAAGACAATAGTGGCGTGCCGCAAGTAAAATGTATGTGGAGCACAAGGCAAAAACTTAAATAGCATTCAGAATGGCATAAACTCAGGGAGCAGCATAAAGCCCAAGAAACATTTGGGTACAGCGAAAAATAATCCCGCAAGGACTGACGTGGTGAGACAGGTATATAAGGGTGCGTGATTAGTGATTGCAGCAGGTGAAGACACGAATCAACACAACAAAAACAGGTGTGTGAGCTCAGGCACTACTAGTAACAAGAACATGGACAAAGGAGGACTAGGAATGCTGGCAACACATAAACACTAAACTCAGGAGAACAACAACAAAACCAACACAAGACATAACCAGGAGAGACATTACAGTAAGTACCGATTGAAACACAGTTAGAAAGTATATTTAGTCATTTGCAAGAGCTACTCGTTTATTAATGGACCAAAAGACGCTCGAACAAAAAACCTTTTCCCAAAATAAATCCCAGCCAGTATGTATGCTAATTCTGTCTGTCACACGTCTGAATGCGATTATCAAAGGGGTCAGACACCCTCATCATAGACACACACACACATCTATGTATGGACAGACAAGCACAAGGTTATGCATACATTACATAAGCTTGTGCTTCATGACAAGAGGACAAAAGGGGAGGCTTACTGTCATCCACCATTCATTCAGGTCTTTTTTCTCCACACAGATAATATTTTACTTTTCAGCACGATTACGATCATTGTCACATGTCACAATATCTACCAAATTTTTTGGAGCATAATGTGCACCGGATTACAAAGCGCACTGCCGATGAGCTGGTCTATTCAGGTCTATTTTCATATAGAAGGCGCACCGGATTTTAAGACGCATGAAAGAGGTCATATTATGATTTTTTTTTTCTAAACTGAAAACACTTCCTTGTGGTCTATATAACGTGTAATGGTGGTTCTTTGGTCAAAATGTAGCATAGATTATATTTTAAAGACTATCTCCAAGCCGCTTTCCGACTGTCCTTCAGGATGCGCCGTTTTGTGGGCGGTCTTACTTATGTGCCTCCACTTCGACTGTGTCTTCTCTTCATCATCTTTGTTGTATCAGTAGTTTTTAGCGCTTCCATAGCGAGTCTGCTGGCGGATATAAGTTACAACTGTACGCTACTTTATATTAGAAATGGCAACAGCGGAGAATGAATGCCACACAATAATAGATAAATAGATAGATAGATAGTACTTTATTGATTCCTTCAGGAGAGTTCCCTCAGGAAAATTAAAATTCCAGAAGCAGTGTACAGAATTGAGATCGAATTTAAAAAGTAAAAAGTAAATAATGGGGGTATAAATGGAAACAAAATAGAAAACTATTACAATATAATGAAAATAAAAATAAAAAGCAACAATGACAATAAAAATATAACAGTAAAATAAGAATATAACAAGAGAAACTAGACAGTAGTGACCATGTTATGAAAAAGTATTGCACCGTTATTGTTTTGCATCCCCTGTCATCCTAGTACCCCCCCTCTCCCCCAGAGAGGAGTTGTACAGTCTAATGGCGTGTGGGACAAAGGAGTTTTTTAGTCTATTAGTCCTGCACTTGGGATGAAGCAGTCTAGCACTGAACAGGCTCCTCTGGCTACTGATAACGCTATGCAGAGGGTGACTGTCATCATCCAGGATGCTCACTAGTTTTTCCACAGTCCTCTTCTCTGCCACCGTCACCAGTGAGTCCAGTTTTATTCCCATCGTAGAACCGGCCCGCCTGATCAGTTTCTCCAGTCTGGAGCTGTCCTTCTTAGATGTACTGCCCCCCCCCCAGCACACTACGATGTAGTACAGTACACTGGCAACCACAGACTCGTAGTACATCCACAAAAGTTTTTTACAGACGTTGAAGGAGTCCAGCCTCCTCAGGAAGTACAGCCTGCTCTGTCCTTTCCTGTACAAGTGGTCCGTGTTAAAGGGGAACATTATCACAATTTCAGAAGGGTTAAAACCATTAAAAATCAGTTCCCAGTGGCTTATTTTATTTTTCGAAGTTTTTTTCAAAATTTTACCTATCACGCAATATCCCTAAAAAAAGCTTCAAAGTGCCTGATTTTAACCATCGTTATATACACCCGTCCATTTTCCTGTGACGTCACATAGTGATGCCGATACAAACAAACATGGCAGATAGAACAGCAAGTTTATAGCGACATTAGCTCGGATTCAGACTCAGATTTCATCGGCTTAAGCGATTCAACAGATTACGCATGTATTGAAACGGATGGTTGTAGTGTGGAGGCAGGTAGCGAAAACGAAATTGAAGAAGAAACTGAAGCTATTGAGCCATATCGGTTTGAACCGTATGCAAGCAAAAACGACGAAAATGACACGACAGCCAGCGACACGGGAGAACGCGAGGACGAATTTGGCGATCGCCTTCTAACCGATTGGTATGTGTTTGTTTGGCATTAAAGGAAACTAACAACTATGAACTAGGTTTACAGCATCCATCCATCCATTTTCTACCGCTTATTCCCTTTGGGGTCGCGGGGGGCGCTGGAGCCTATCTCAGCTACAATCGGGCGGAAGGCGGGGTACACCCTGGACAAGTCGCCACCTCATCGCAGGGCCAACACAGATAGACAGACAACATTCACACTCACATCCACACACTAGGGCCAATTTTTAGTGTTGCCAATCAACTTATCCCCAGGTGCATGTCTTTGGAAGTGGGAGGAAGCCGGAGTACCCGGAGGGAACCCACGCAGTCACGGGGAGGACATGCAAACTCCACACAGAAAGATCCCGAGCCCGGGATTGAACCCAAGACTACTCAGGACCTTTGTATTGTGAGGCAGATGCACTAACCCCTCTTCCACCGTGCATATGAAATATATTTGGCAACAACATGCACTTTGAGAGTGCAGACAGCCCAGTTTTCATCAATTAATATATTCTGTAGACATACCCTCATCCGCTCTCTTTTCCTGGGGGTCTGGCGGCAGATTTCTTTGACTTTATCGTTGGAAATGCATCTGCTTTGAGTGTCGCAGGATATCCACACATTCTTGCCATCTCTGTCGTAGCATAGCTTTCGTCGGTAAAGTGTGCGGAACAAACGTCCAATTTCTTGCCACTTTCGCATCTTTGGGCCACTAGTGCAACTTGAATCCGTCCCTGTTCGTGTTGTTACACCCTCCGACAACACACCGACGAGGCATGATGTCTCCAAGGTAAGGAAAACAGTCGAAAAAACGGAAAATAACAGAGCTGATTTGACTCGGTGTTTGTAATGTGTTTGAGAAAATGGCGGATTGCTTCCCGATGTGACGTCACGTTGTGACGTCATCGCTCCGAGAGCGAATAATAGAAAGGCGTTTAATTTGCCAAAATTCACCCATTTAGAGTTCGGAAATCGGTTAAAAAAATATATGGTCTTTTTTCTGCAACATCAAGGTATATATTGATGCTTACATAGGTCTGGTGATAATGTTCCCCTTTAACAGTCCAGTCCACCAAATTAGAGGATAGAGAAAAAGAAGGAGCTGCTTGACGACGGCACAGACTACAATAGCGAGCGCGGGCACATTTTCGGGACTTATGCCGATCTTAAATACTAATCAGCAGGTACCAAAGCAAAGTTGGTTTTGCATAATACTGTAAATCGAAACAAAAAAAGTTGTAGTCCAAAGTCAAAGTCCAATGTCGCACAAAAACATTTTGACTGATCTTTGAGCACAGCGTGTAATACTTTCTATTTTCAAAGAAGTATCAAAGTTTTGGGCTTGCTTGCTATAGTCTTAAATTGAACAGGCGTCAGCCTGCAGTCCACATGTATCTCTTATGTGACTGCCATTTACTGGCCACACTTATCATTACAACTTGTACCAAATAAAATTGCTATGAGGTTGGTAAGCACAACCAGAATTAATACATACATAAGGCGGTTTAAAGGTTTTGAGGCGCACTGTCGATTTTTGAAAAAATGATGAGGATTTTAAGTGCGCCTTATAGTTTTAAAAACACGTTAAATATTTTTTAAAGTTATGTTTTGGGCAGATTGTAATTAAAGGACGACTTCTGCATCTGCTCTGCAAAGTGTGGCTACCTTGCTTCGTAGGGTTAGTATTGGGCAAAGACAGTAAAATAAGTCTGCATTTAACTCCGGAATTCCTCTAGATGCGTAACTGCAACGGAACGGCGCCGTCCTGTAATCTACATCGCCGTTTAGTTGCGGCTCCGCCGTGCAGCGAGATTCCGCGAAGCCGTATTTTTTATTAAATCAACATAAAAAACACAAGATACACTTACAATTAGTGCACCAACCCAAAAAACCTCCCTCCCCCATTTACACTCATTCACACTCATTCACACAAAAGGGTTGTTTCTTTGTGTTATTAATATTCTGGTTCCTACATTATATATCAATATATATCAATACAGTCTGCAAGGGATACAGTCCGTAAGCACACATGATTGTGCGTGCTGCTGGTCCACTAATAGTACTAACCTTTAACAGTTGATTTAAAAAAAATTGCATTAATTACTAGTTTCTATGTAACTGTTTTTATATTGTTTAACTTTCTTTTTTATTCAAGAAAACGTTTTTAATTTATTTATCTTATTTTATTATTATTTTTAAAAAGTACCTTATCTTCACCATACCTGGTTGTCCAAATTAGGCATAATAATGTGTTAAATCCACGACTGTATATATCGGTTGATATCGGTATCGGTTGATATCGGTATCGGTAATTAAAGAGTTGGACAATATCGGAATATCGGATATCGGCAAAAAGCCATTATCGGACATCCCTAATTACAATTTATGGCAATAATTTTCCACATGCATTTTTATGTATTTTTTATTTACTTTTTGCCATATTACTTTGTTTATAATGCTAATGTTGCTTTCATATGCACGTTTTTAATTTATACTTGGGGTACATGAAACACTTATCTACAATAATGTTTTTCCTGCAAAGTACATCATTTTGAATGTTATTTAAAAAAATAAAAAAAAACCTGGTTAAAGATTGCAGTGTAAGTAGTTTTTGAAAATTTTGAGAACATTTAAAAATAATGACAACCGTGATCATTTTGGTCACAATAACCGTGATTAGAAATGTTCAAACCGTGACATCCCTATTGTGTGATGTCATTGCCAATACCCAGCTCTAATCTCAAGGTGGTACGAGAGTGCTTAAGCCAACAAGAACAAAAGAGGACTGCTGTGATTCAATATATTTGAAAGCACTTTGCGAGCATATTATCAGCTCACGACACAAGATGAACAGCGCCAGATAACAAGCTGATCTATTCCACCGCACGCATGCGGCTCACTCTGCTTGACTCTCACATCCAATGCACAAAATGATTTTGTATATTAAAAAAAAAAGAAAACAACAACCTTTTCCATTAGTAGCCGGTTGGGGTTAAAGACATGACATAACTTAATGGAAACGCCTCCACAAAAGCTTTTGTATATTTCCATTTCCAGTAATGCTAATAAGGGTATCTACAAAGGCCAGATTGGCTGAACAATTTTGATTTTACATTCTCACTAAATGCATTTAAAACAATGTTAGTCACATCTCTTTGTTACCATGAAAAAAAAGGTAAATAATCATTGTTAATCCGCTGACAGATATCTTGAATTGTGCACTAAACTCAGAGAAAACCACAATAAACTAAATGTTACTTTCTGAAAAGATTCCACTCATGTTATCAAATTATAATTTATTATTGGAAATCCTATCTACACTCTTTAGCCACTATGGTACATAACACACACATAAATGTACATGCTGAACACAGACTGTAATAGTGTCATCTTTTGAGATAACTCTGATTATTTTAGGGTTATTTGTAGAACTATACAACTTTAAACAACATTTACTAGGTACCACAACATTCATTTATTAGTCATATTGTTTTTCCTTTAAACCAAACTGTCACAACCAGTGTCAAAGGAGAACTGCACTTTTTTTGGAATGTTCATTCACAATCATTATGAAAAGAAAACACACGTCTTTTTTTTTCGATTTTGAAGCTGATAAAGAACTCTTGGAAGATGTAGCTAACTCTTCAATTTTGTAGCCATCAAAGTCCTCTAAACAACTTCAAAACCCTCCATCAATGTTTGTATACACACTGCCAGTATATATTTATATATAAAGTAGTAACAGACACGTTCATAACAACATGTAATATGTACAATATTTACCGTATTTTGGTCATTTTATGCATTACCGTAACTAATTTCCTCGGCACATTTATTTACGTTTCCATAGCAGCACACTTCCGACTTCCTGCAACAAATGTGTGTTCCTACTTCCGGATTCAAACGCGAGTGTTTTCTAATCATGGCAGACTTCGTAACAAACAATGAAGAAGACTATTTTTGGACAAATGAGGATTCAAAACCTTATTTTTCAAAGCTGAATATACGAAGGATGAACTGCTGCTTATAGAAGCGAGCACAAAGAGAGGGTGAAACGTAGACGCAAATGGAAGCCGAGAGAGTGAGGTCGGCGTAACTTGGACGATGTAAATGTGGAACTTGGAGCCAAGCTATGCCAACAGAAATGGAGTGCTTACCCAAAATGAACAGAATACGTCCTCAGCCAGCTGGACCAAACAGACAACTGTCCATCAAGTGAGTCACTATAACATTGATAATGATACATGCAGAACATCATGCGTGTTAGTACAACTACAGTACATACGCTGTCGAGCTAGTTGTGTAGCTAACAAAACATGAAATGTGGGCTAATACTTTACACATACTGTAATATGATTGTTCATTTTTTTTCAGTCAGTACAGATTCGTGTCTTATCGCATTGTCTTGAGCATTACAAACGCAAACGCGTTTTGTGCTGACATAGAAGTTAGCTTATCTCTCGCCGTCGTTAGCTTTTACTGCTAATACCGTAGCACGCTGATGTGTTAGTACGCTAGTTCTTCAGTGTTCGCTCTTACAATAACAATGTTGCTACAGTTTGGTTATTTTACAGGTTACGGAACGTGAATTAAGTATTGTTGGCAATTTTTGAATGCATTTTTAAAGTGATTTAGAGGCAGAATGGATTGCTCCCATTAGCTGCATTGCTAGCCAGCTGGAACGATTCGATTTTTAAGAGATAGAATGCAACAAAAAATAAAACATTGTTTCTTGTTGCCTCTCATAAGCAGTGTTGGGTTAGTTACTGAAAACCAGTAACTAGTTAGTTACTAGTTACTTTATTTCAAAAGTAACTCAGTTACTATCTCAGTTACTTACACCAAAAAGTAATGCATTACTGTGAAAAGTAACTATTTAGTTACTTTTTTTTGTGTTCTTTTTTTTTTTAAAGCTCCCATTAATGCCCTTGCAGCCTTTATTTCAGTACTGTTATTGCACTGGAGAATAATACAATCTGTTGATCAACTTGACATGCATTTGCATCACTGAACTCTGCTCAGCAATGTGGTCTACATACAACACACAAAGACAAAGATATGTTTCAAAGGGCCAATTTATTTCAGGCCAGAACAAATTGACAAAACTATTTTAAATAGCTGCAACATAACATACATAAGTAACAAACAACATAATAACAACATAGCTGTAAACCAAGGAAGTACTTTAACTTTTACTTTACATACCAAAGCCTAACCAGGTGTTTTTTCTCTCAAGGAATTCTGAAATAAAATCATGTCTGAAGCCCAGAACACTCTATGCATTTCCCCGGTTTTAGTTTAGAGAAAAGGAAAGATTGGCCTGGCCCACTAGGATCCCTCTTTTTATTTGTGAACTTTATAGTCTATACATTTAGAGTAATGTGATAATCAAACACTCTAGAAGTCTAGAATGGAAGAGTATATAAGAGAATTGCAGGGTGTGTGTACTATAACTCATAATAACATTGAATTTGATTCAATATCATGTTTTGAGCAATGACAGTTTGAAAGAAAACAAAAACAGCTTTGTTTTATTGGTCAACATTGCAACTTTTTCTAAATTACATTTCACCTTTAAGCTTTTTTATTTCACTTTTGTTATGTTTTTGTTAATTTTAATAGTATTTTTTGAATGTGCTGTGGGCCTTTAAAACATTAGCTGTGGGCCGCAAATGGCCTCCGGGGCACACTTTTGACACCCCTGCTATAGATGATAAAAAATAAAATCTGATAAATCTATCGATAAAAAGCTGAGCCCGGCGACGCATGCGTGTTAAAAACTCTCTCGCTCTCTCTGTCTCCGCCCCTCCCTCACGAATGCTGCTGCGCGCACCCCTCCCTCCCCACACCCAGACACACACACAGCGCGCCTCCTCCCTGTGACACAAGAGATTCAGAAGAACGACACCGCAGGGCTGCAATAAAACACACTCAGATCTTCTGTTTCTAGCCGATACTACATACAAAATAACATAAAATAACGCAATAACGCATCATATAGTAACGGTAACTGAGCTACTGAATATAAAAAATAACGTGTTAGATTACTAGTTACCGCCAAAAATAACGGCGTTACAGTAACGCGTTAGTCCCAAAACTGCTCATAAGTATTGTGAATAATAGGCAAAATTCCCAAAAAAGTGAAGTTCCCCTTTTAAGATGAATAACATATATTGGGGTCTGAAAATTAATGCACAGTTGGAACAGAAGATGCATGTTGAAACAAAATGCAACGAGCTAATAAAACTTCGAAAATGGTCTTACCTGTAATATTTTGCATCTCTCCGATTTGCAGTCGATGTCCTCACAGGGATGAAACATTCCCAAGGTTACACAGTTCAGCAGGATCACCAACATGGAGGCTCGCTCAAACCATGTATAAGAAAAGGCAGTCAAGGAACACAACTGAGAGAGGACCGTACACAGAAATACACACAACACTTTAAAAACAAGTTGCGCTTGCAGATTTCTCCAATGACCTCAAGGAAATAGGAGGCTCACCTGTGGCTGTTCTGAAGGTCATTGTTAACTGATAACCTTTTTGCAAGGCTTTATAGAAAACACTCAGTGCTGGGTATGCACTTAAAAAAACAAACTAAAAAAACCACCCCAAAAACCCGAAAAACGCCTGGGTAAGGCAAAAACGAAACACAACAGATGCTGACAGACTTGGTAAGGTCATGATGAAGCATCTGGCATTGGCGTTGAAAAGAATGTGCAGACATCTTGATGCTCAGCACATTGCTTTAATTGATTCTGGTGGGCATCTCTATTGGAGGCTTTTTTGCACTAATACCAGTCTCTGTTGAACTAATCAGGGACAGCGCCACACAAACCACATAAAAAGGACTTGGTGTGTGCTGTACCACTGTTTCCTCAAGGTCCACAAAATGTTCTATCAGTGCTGTATTGTTAAAATCATAAATCATGGGACAGAATATCAAATTTGCGATTCTTTTTTTTACAATAAAATAGTGATATTTAATGTCTTAAAATATTTTTTTAAATATTAATATTTTTTTAAATCATGTTTTGGGCCGATTGTAACAATATCTGCACCTCCGCTCTGCAAAGTGTCATTGTCGTTGTGCAGGGTTTGTGGTGAGCAACGCAGTACAAGAGTTCGGCAGTTAAGCATTTTTTTTTTTACATTTAAATATAACCTATAGTAGGAAGGGGATTCCTATGGCCCCTATTCGTCGCGATTTACCTGACACGTGAAATAAGGAAAATCGGGAGGGATGGCACTATTCACTTTAGCCGCCAGATAGCAGTAGTGTTGAATATCTTAAAATGTGTTTTGTGGCAAATTCAACTTTTGAACATAGTTTCTGTGTAATGTGGGGCTTTCCATCATTTTCAGCAGACTGCATTGCAAAATGATTAACCACATAAGGTTAATTCATTTGGGTGTGAGCTTGCATGCAGCTTTGGATGCCTCTGCCCGCAGGTTTGTGTGGTCGAGGCTACGTTGTGGCGTCACAGCAAGGCAGACGTACTTATTTGGACCCATCCATCCATTTTCTACCGCTTGTCCCTTTTGGGGCGGCGGGGGGTGCTGGAGCCTATCTCAGCTGCATTCAGGCGGAAGGCGGGGTACACCCTGGACAAGTCGCCACCTCATCGCAGGGCCAACACAGATAGACAGACAACATTCACACTCACATTCACACACTCGGGCCAATTTAGTGTTGCCAATCAACCTATCCCCAGGTGCATGTCTTTGGAGGTGGGAGGAAGCCGTAGTACCCAGAGGGAACCCACGTAGTCACGGGGAGAACATGCAAACTCCACACAGAAAGATCGGGATTGAACCCAGGACTATTCAGGACCTTCGTATTGTGAGGCACATGCACTAACCCCTGTACCACCGTGCTGCCCACTTATTTGGACCTATTATGCAAAACCGACTTATTTGGACCTATTATGCAAAACCAACTTTTGTTACTTATTGGTACTAGGGTTGTCCCAATACCAATATTTTAGTACCGGTACCGGGACCAAAAGTATTCTGATACTTTGATACTTTTAAAAATAAAGTGCACCACATGGCTTCAAAATGACTTAATTTTAACACATAATCTAAAAATACATTAAACATGTGGTTCTTATTGCACTCAAAGAACAATTTTAGAAGATTAAAATACTAATTCAGAGGCATTAAAGGCCTACTGAAACCCACTACTACCGACCACGCAGTCTGATAGTTTATATATCAATGATGAAATCGTAACATTGCAACACATGCCAATACGGCCGAGTTAGTTTACTAAAGTGCAATTTTAAATTTTGCGCAACATATCCTGCTGAAAACGTCTCGGTATGATGACGTCAGCGCGTGACGTCACGGATTGTAGAGGACATTTTGAGACAGCATGTGGGCCAGCTATTAAGTCGTATGTTTCATCGCAAAATTCCACAGTATTCTGGACATCTGTGTTGGTGAATCTTTTGCAATTTGTTCAATGAACAATGGAGACAGCAAAGAAGACAACTGTAGGTGGGAAGCGGTGTATTGCGGCCGACTGCAGCAACACAAACACGGCCGGTGTTTCATTGTTTACATTCCCGGAAGATGACAGTCAAGCTTTACCATTGACCTGTGGAGAACTGGGACAACAGAGACTCTTACCAGGAGGACTTTGAGTTGGAAACGCAGACACGGTACCGTGAGTACGCATGCAGCTGCGGCTTCCAAACATTTGATCGCTTGCCCGTACGTGCGTGCCCCTATGTGCATGTCACGTACGTAACTTTGGGGACTTTGGGGAAATATATGTGCTGTATGAACTTTGGGGAGGTGAACGGTACTTTGGGCTGTGGGATTGAGTGTGTTGTGCACGTTTGATTGTATTGGCGGGTTATATGGACGGGAGGGGGGAGTTGTTTGTTATGCGGGATTAATTTGTGGCATATAAAATATAAGTCTGGTTGTGTTGTGGCTAATAGAGTATATATATGTCTAGTGTTTATTTACTGTTTTAGTCATTCTCAGCTGAATATCAGGTCCCACCCGCCTCTCACAGCATCTTCCCTATCTGAATCGCTCCCACTGCCCTCTAGTCCTTCACTCTCACTTTCCTCATCCACAAATTTTTCATCCTCGCTCAAATTAATGGGGAAATCGTCGCTTTCTCGGTCAGAATCGCTCTCGCTGCTGGTGGCCATGATTGTAAACAATGTGCAGATGTGAGGAGCTCCACAACCTGTGACGTCACGCTACTCGTCTGCTACTTCCGGTACAGGCAAGGCTTTTTTATCAGCGACCAAAAGTTGCGAACTTTATCGTCGATGTTCTCTACTAAATCCTTTCAGCAAAAATATGGCAATATCGCAAAATGATCAAGTATGACACATAGAATGGACCTGCTATCCCCGTTTAAATAAGAAAATCGCATTTCAGTAGGCCTTTAAACACTTTGAGCTTTTTTTTGTTGTACTTAAAAAACAGTTTACAAATGTGTATATTACATATAGCCTGCCATAATCTAGGATTAGGTTAGAACATAATAGAAAGCTGACCATCCATCCATCCATTTTCTACCGCTTGTCCCTCTCAAGATTGCGGGAACCTATCCCAGCTGCATTCCCATCTCATCGCAGGGCTAACACAGATAGACAGACAACATTCACACTCACATTCACACACTAGGGACCATTTAGTGTTGCCAATCAACCTATCCCCAGGTGCATGTCCTTGGAGGTGGGAAGAAGCCGGAGTACCCGGAGACACCCCACACAGTCACGGGGAGAACATGCAAACTCCACATTGAAAGACCCCGAGCTTGGTGATTGAACCCAAGACCTTCTTATTGTGAGGCACCAGCACTAACCACTAACCACCGTCCTGCCTAGATTTATTGACATTATGCTTTATGATTTATGTTTGGCACTATGCACTTTGTCTACGCTTGAAGAAAAATACAATCATTAGCAAATACTAAAAACAATAATATAGCTAAATGCATGTACAAATTGTAGGAATATGTTCCGGAATTCAGTCATTTTACTTGCATTAGTTTACGTTACATGCATGGGTGGTTTGGACTCTTCTAATATTTGGCATCAAGCCAGACAGCTGTGTGTGTGTATGGGCACAGCAAAGGAGCTAGTTAACTATATTAACTGTTGATCTGACTGCTTGTTATTTAATTGTTTAGCTAAGTTTGAAGCAAATAATGTAATATATTGTAATACTGTAATCATGCCACCTATGGCGAGGCATGTTTCAAAGCAGTGCTTGCAGAGTGACGCTTCCGTGTTCTAAGCATCATCTTTATTGGTAGTTTTGAAACCCAAATACCTTCATATTGCGCTTCACGCACCCTCTTTATTAACCAGTAGAATTGCTTTTACTTGCCATTTTCCCTCTACTCACTGTTTCTCCTGACACACTCAACATGTTCCTCCGCTGTGTATGCCACCGCCACACGGCAGCATGTGGATGAAAAACATGCTTTTTCAAAGGCAGTATAGCACAGTTTTTTATCCATTAGTACCGCGGTACTTTATTAAAACTGGTATAACGTACAACCCTAATTGGTACCTTGGAATCTGCATAAGTCCACATTTTTTTAAATCAAACCTTGGAGATATTTATAAAATAATCTTGCCTTCCTTTGTGCTTCTTCCAAACGAGCCGATTGAAATTTGCCCCATTTGTGACATCAGAGGATATCTCCATATATAGTAAAGTTTTATCAGAAGAGCTCTGCGTGAATCTGCCATTGTACTCCGACGCTGTAGTCAATTAGCTTTCTTTTTCTCTATCTATTGTGGGGCAGACTGACTCGTACATGCACATGCATCCTCCCCTGTTGCCATTTCTAATACAAAGTAGCCTAAAGTTGTAACTTATTTCTGTCAGTAGACTCGATATGGAAGCGCTAAAAACGACAACATCGCTGACGAGCAAAAGACGCAGTCAAAGTGGAGGCATGTAGATAAGGCTGCCTAAAAAACGGCACATTCTAAAGAGATGGTCAAAAAGCGGCTTGAAGACAAGTCTGTAAAACATAATCCATGCAAAATGTGTACCACAAAGTGACAAAGACAAATTTTTAACCAACGCATATCCAATATATATTAGTTAGACTACAAGGAAGCATTTTAAAATCTTGATTAATATCATCATCGCTCCAGTACCCTGAAGTGACATGAAAGATTGGAAATTCAAATGTAAATGGATAATTTGAAATACAAAGTTATTTGACTCAGTTTGTCCAACAAAATATTACTGTCAAATTTGATTTTAAGCCGCATTTTAAATTTATCAGTGAACTACAGTATGTAGAATATTGCAATACATCAAAATATGTATTGCAATATTGTGAAGTACATACTGTACTTCACAATATGTGTACTTGTGAAGTACTTCACAAAATACTTCACAAGTATTTTGTGAAGTACTTTACAAAATGCAAGTACACATATTTATCACGTCCTTTTCAACAAATTGTATGCTGATGATACTTCAATTTAAATGAATTCTGAAATCACACATTCATATCTATTGTAGAACACACATGTCAAACTCAAAGCCTACAAATCATGTGCATAAATAAGGCACTTAACATTTCTTTCTCAATGTATTTTTTCTTTCAATTGTGACAAAAATACTGCATATAATTGCATATCTTCTTAACCATAATATATCTGATCATGTAGCAAGGTATTCCAAGCATTTTCTGGTCTCAAAATAAATAAATATTTGCTTGTCCTTGACTTACGATTTTAAAGCAAGTTATCCATCAATTTGTTAGTAAAATTTAATGATCAAATGCTTGGAAATGTGTATAATAATATCACATTTGAAAGGCGATTATATGTTTATTTTCAAACATTTTCACTGTTGCAAGCGGCTCTTGAAAAGATGATTGCGACGTGGCCCATTACTGAAGTTTGACACCCCTGGTACAGAGGGTCAGCGTCAGCACCCTGCTTTATCCCAGTTTAACAATGTTAGGAGAATATATCACCCGTGTGGCAGTGTGTGCATGTGTTTGTGTTTACGTGTGCTTGTTGTATGATCTAAAAAGAGAAACGTCCCACAAAAGACGGATGACCTGCCTCCGTTTTATTACATTAGCCGCAACTTGCTCATTTATCCCGCCAACCTATAACGCAGTTGGGTCAGCGTGGACCTGACAAAAGGGGGCAAAAGTGGCAACAATACCATTTGTCATGTTGCAGACAACCTTAATAATCATGCTGATGGGAATCTTCTAGATATCGTATCAGAACCCCCACGATTTTGCAGATCTTTTTTGAGATGGTCGGTGCCTCAAAAGCCTCTCACAGAAATGTTTATGAAATGTACAGCTAGAGTTGCAATAAATGTACAATTAATTGATTATCCCTTCTGGAAAAGGTTATGTTTAACGTGGGACTGTCACATTTAATTTTCTTCCCAAGACAATAAGTTGGTAGAAAAACAGTGTTAGTAAATAATTATGCTTTGTAAGCCAGGGTTCATTCGTTGATTATGGACCACAAGTCGAAGCCAAAATGATATCTGTCGGTGCTTGTTTCTGTTTCTTTAACATTGGCACTGACTTTGTAGAAGTACAACAAAGACTCTGACTGAGTGACACATTCATCTGCAAATCACTGGACAGATTGGACCTGAATATTGGCACCAAGCATACATAAATACATGAGTTGAAGAATTATTCAAAGTGAACATTGATACAATTCTCATAGATAGTGGCTCTCATACAAGATTGAACCCTGGTTTTGAATAATAGATGCAGACTGCAGGCGAAATCGAAGGAGATGGCCACAGAGAACCTCAGTAGCATCAGTTGGTTAATGATGGCTGCATGCGGAAGGCAGCACAGGATTATGTCACACACTGAAGAAAGCGCAGAAGGTGCTGTGAGTCCAAAGGGATGCAATTAAAAAGATCAGTGGTTGGTGGGATGATTAAATTGGAAACACAAATCCCCAAACCTCGACTTTTTAGAGAGCACAAACTGTTATCGACATAAAAAACTGCAATAGTCACAATTTGAAAAGTGCGTCGTTTTGAAATAATGAGTTTGTGTGTGGCACCTGTGTAAACATCTGACACCAAAAAACCCTCTCCTTCCATAAGTTAACCAATAAACTTCAAAGCTGACTCCACATTTGAGAAAACAAATAAATCAATCAAAGTTTATTTGTATAGCCCTTAATCACAAGTGTCTGGAAGGGCTGCTAACATACTTAGAAGTGTGGTTGTCAATCGCTTACAAGGAAAAGTCAAAGTTTGCGATTTTTCCCTCAATGTGGCCCCCGAGTCAAAATAATTGCCCAGGTCTGCTTTATCCAGTTATCTGGCACTGCACAACAATGGTGGCAAATATTATACAAGACATGTATCCATGTTTTACCACATGTCCTATTTAGGACTGCAGGATCACTGGGCCATTTCCCAGCTGGATTTTGCCAATAAGCAGACTATATCTTGGACTGGACACTAATTTAATGCAAAGTTATAGTGAATTGAGAAGTGATCCCACGCCAGCTGCATGATAGTCCTTTAATATAACTACAGTACTTCAACACGCTATAAACTATACTGTAAATTTAAGTAATTTGGTAACACTTTAGTATGGGGAACATATTCACCATTAATTAGTTGCTTAACAAAGACTTAATTTAGAGTTATTTGGACACTAGGGGAACATATTAGGGTTAGGGTTAGGGTTACTAATAAGCAATAATTCTGAGGTTATTGAGGGAAGACTCTTAGTTAATGGCTTACTGGTTGTATAATAAGGCTATACGGAATAAGGCATTAATAAGTACTTAATAATGACTAATTAAGAGTCAATATGTTACTAATTTGCATGTTAATAAGCAACTAAATAATGGTGAATATGTGTTCCCCATACTAAAGTGTGACCAGTAATTGTTATGGAATATACACCGATTTAACCTGTTTTTATAGAAATGGTACGAAAACAATGTTTTTTTTTTGTTAAAGCTCACATCTGAGGTGAACCTGATATTGTAGCTTGTGAATGTTTACCATAAAAACTCAAACTCATAGACATGCTGCATTGCAGACCCTGTCAGGTGTTGAAATATGTTGTTTATTTGACGTTTTAAGACCTAACAAACTGAGCGAAAACCTGAGAAGAGAAAAGGAAGCCTCAGTCAGCGGGCTAAAGACAAAGCAAGACATTAAATATGTATATTGAACTAATTTAATCAATAACTCTTCCTCTCCTGCCCACAATCCCTTCCTCCATCTCTGCAGCTGCGGGGGTTATGTAATTAAAGCGATAAAGAAAGAATGTTTGCATTGTTCCGCAAGAGTGCCAACACGCGTGCACACATGCAGACGAGGCGCACACCTTCACAGTGTCAGCGAATAAACAAGCAGCAGCGCCCTAAGGGACGGATTCAATTAGAGGAAATATACACAAGGATGTGCCCCGTCAAAACTCTGAGAGGAAGGAGCCTGCTCTGCACCTCACTCACACTCACATCACAGAGGAAGCATGATAACATCTCATCAGCACCTCTAAAAGTATCCTCCTGTGGATTCCCCTCACAGCCTCTCATACCCTCTTCACTCCTTAACAACACATTTCAATGCCCTCTTTATTTTTAAATTTTGCCAAGCTATAGTGCCTCAACTTACGAGCTTGATTAGTTCTATGTTTATTATATAAAATAAAGTTTTTATTTTTCAAAGGCAGTGTGAAAACTGTGATGTTTCCATAGGAGATGCAGATTGTCTGCATCTCCTATGGAAACATCACAATTTTAACACTGCCTTTGAAAAAGAAAAACTTTATTTTAGATAATAAACATAGTAAAAAAAACAACAATACATTAGAATGTGACAACTAGAGCTTGACCAATATGTTTTTTTCAGGGCCAATATTAATTTGCAAAAAAATGTGGCTATACATAATTAGTATACATCAGTAAACAGCTGGACTAAGCTATAGCTTGTTTTTTTAATAGCATTATTTTTAGAAAACGTCACACCAGTAGCAACACACTGTAAAGTGTAATGCGGCGCTAAAGTTGTGGTTAATTTAGCACCAAACGACATCAGGGGAGGACAGCACGGTGGAACAGGGGTTAGTGCGTCTGCCTCACAATACGAAGGTCCTGAGTAGTTGTGAGTTCAGTCCCGGCCTCGGGATCTTTCTGTGTGGAGTTTGCATGTTCTCCCCATGACTGCGTGGGTTCCCTCCGGGTACTCCGGCTTCCTCCCACCTCCAAAGAAATGCACCTGGGGATAGGTTGATTGGCAACACTAAATTGGCCCTAGTGTGTGAATGTGAGTGTGAATGTTGTCTGTCTATCTGTGTTGGCCCTGCGATGAGTTGGCGACTTGTCCAGGGTGTACCCCACCTTCCGCCCGATTGTAGCTGAGATAGGCTCCAGCGCCCCCCGTGACCCCGAAGGGAATAAGCGGTAGAAAAATGGATGGATGGATGGACATCAGGGGATATAACGAACACGCTTATTACGTGTGTCTCGGAAGAGCAACAACATTTGCATTTCAAAATATGGGAAACTCCTGAAAATTGGTAAAAATGTGGGATTCTTCTACATCACAATAACTTGCAAGCTAATCCATTGTATAGTAGTTTATGGATTCAATACATTGTAATCAATGGTGTGCCGTCAGGACCAGCAAGGCCTCTTCTGCTGGCCTAACAAAACCAGAAATCATGATCATAATTAAAAAGAAAAGTATTTTTTAATTTACTTTCCCTAAATAACTTAAAGTATTCATATTCTCTTCATGTCATATTACTCACACCGGTGAATTGAATGATGAATGATAGGTGGTAGTTGGAGGGGCCATTGGCACAAATTGCAGCCACGCTTCCGTCAGTCTACCCCAGGGCAGTTGTGGCTATGAAAGTAGCTTACCACCAGCAAGTGTGAATGAATGATGGGTTCTAGAAGACTTTGGGTACTTAGAAAAGCGCTATATAAATCCCAGGTATATATATATATATATATATATATATATATATATATATATATATATATATATATATATATATATATATATATATATATATATATATATATATATATATATATATATATATTATGCTCCTTCCAGCGCTGTTGTTTTTAGTTTAGAGTTTGTATCCAATCAGAATGCCATGCTGTACCAAATCTGCCAGGGATATTCAGAATCAACAATGCAGGCGTCTGTGCACTGTAAGTGAACGGGCACATACAGGTGATAGACAATTGCGATAGCCAATCAGATCACGAGTTGTTGTCAGTAAGGCCTCTTGCCTTACGTTGAACGTGACATTTACGCGTCCTATGATTGGATACTCACCGGGACCGTTATCGAATACATTTGAGAACATAAAGAGTTGATAAACAGTTGCGATAGCCAATCAGATCACAAGTTGTTGACAGTAGCTTATCTAGGTAGCCTGATGTTAACGAGACTGTGATTGGATACTCACTTGTCATTCCTGCTAAGTTGCAACTTTGCAGGAAGCAAAAATGATTCCCGATCGCGGCCACCGCTGCTGCTCACTGCTCCCCTCACCTCCCAGGGGGTGAACAAGGGAATGGGTAAA
This sequence comes from Nerophis lumbriciformis, assembly GCF_033978685.3. NCBI lineage: Eukaryota > Metazoa > Chordata > Actinopteri > Syngnathiformes > Syngnathidae > Nerophis > Nerophis lumbriciformis. The sequence goes on along the minus strand of NC_084558.2, from coordinate 15,532,767 downwards.
ATGCAGAGGTTAATTTCACCACACCTAGTGTGTGTGTGTGTGACTATCAGTGGTACTTTAACTTTAAATACAGAGGGGGAAAAAATGTGTCATTTTATCGGTTGTCTTGTGTTGCCAGTGAAGCAGAGACAGGCTTATTAGGAGGAAAAAGTCTCAATCATGACACCAGTTATTATCAAATTTTTCAGAGAACAAGATCCTTTCACATGTTCAAAGGTACTATCGCTATCCTTTTATTATGGTCACAGTGTTTGAGCGTCTCTGACATGGCATGCAGCCAATGTTGATTTCTCCACTGAGGGTTTTTCATTTTCCACTTGTCCTTTGTTTGGCGCACTGTCCCCAGAAGAGTCTTACCCACACTTGGAGGACATAATGGAGGTTAAAGTTCTGTTCTTCTTCTACACTGTCTTATATCGGGTCAATACTTTAATTGCTGACGAGATGTGCTGCCCATTGGAATGTATGCCCCCTGTCATCTGATTATCGGTCCTGCGAGACACCGACACCTACTTAATAATACCACCTTAACATTTGACAACCAAACAATTACAAAGCTGTTCAAAGTCGGGACCCGGGGTGGACCACTCATCTGTGCATCAGTTGGGGACGTCTCTGCGCTGCTGACTTGTCTCCACTCACGATGATCTCTGGCTGGCCCCACTATAGACTGGACTCTCACACTATTAACTAGATCCACTCAAGCAGGGGGAGGGGGTAGAGGGGTTGTCCCCACATATGCGGTCCCCTCCAAGGTTTCTCATTGTATCCCATTGGGTTGAGTTTGTTCTTGCTCTGTTGTGGGATCTGAGCCGAGGATGTCGTTGTGGCTTGTGCAGCCCTTTGAGACACTTGTGATTTAGGGCTATATAAATAAACTTTGACTTTGATTTGATCATCTGCACATGCGTAAAATCCAAGACATTCAGAAATGCAATTGCGCATCAAATAACTTTTTCATGCGAGTACAACTGTTAGACTGCTATATTTATGTATTTTGTCATTTGAAATACATGTTTCACAGTACAAAGGACTAAATGTATAAATGCAATTTTTGCTGGGAATCCTGAAAGCGGTCCCAGAATGCCTTGCAGCACTGTCACAACCTAATAAATTGTACATTAGAACGTTTAATAGATTGTAATGAGACATATATATTAAGAACAAACAAATATAGTGTTATTATATATGTATATATGTATATATGTATATATATATATATATATACATAAATATATATATATATATACATATATATATATATATATATATATATATATATATTTACATATATATATATATATATATATATATATATATATATATATATATATATATATATATATATATATATATATATATACATATATATATATAAACATATACATATATATACATATATATTTATATATACATATATATATATATATATATATATATATATATACATATATATATATATATATATATATATACATATACATATACATATATATATATATATATATACATATACATATACATATACATATATATATATATATATATATATATATATATATATACATTATTATTATATACGTTATTGTCACATATGCATGTACAGTAGATGGCAGTATTGTCCTGTTTAAGAGTGTCACAACATTGCTGTTTACGGCAGACGAACTGCTTTACGGTAGACGAAAACGTGACTGCTGTTGTTGTGTGTTGTTACCGCGCTGGGAGGACGTTAATGAAACTGCCTAACAATAAACCCACATAAGAAACCAAGAACTCGCCCTCGATCATTCTACAGTTATAACGTGATTGGGCAGGCACGCTGTTTATATTGTGGGAAAGCGGACGTGAAAACAGGCTCACTCAGGTCCGCATGGAGCTGGAGGGGGCGTGGCTTACAGCTCCGCCTGAATTTCGGGAGATTTTCGGTAGAAAATTTGTCCCGGGAGGTTTTCGGGAGTCTCCCGGAAAATCCGGGAGGGTTGGCAAGTATGCTGATATTACCACTTTAACTACAACTCATGGTTACTTTTATTGCTCTTAAGGAGTCTGTGGAAAATAGATTTGACAGATCTTATACTTTAATTTCTCTCCAGATGCTTTGCAAGGTTATGACGGTCTAACAACAGGATCCAAATGACAGAGAGGAAATATGTTTTAAAAGTGTACAGCTGCTGTATGTGATCGGCAAATCAAGTTTTAACTCATTCAAACACATTCTCCACTGCTCATATGGCTTTCATGACACTCGGCAAACTAATCCACAGCAGGGAAAGATGAGACCCGCATAGTCGGAGTGCAATCAATAGAGACAAGTCTCCCTGAATTGATATCATCTATTGTGTTTACTGTAACTCAGACACTACGTGATCCAGCATCCATCCAAGCCAAACCACTATACACACACATCACTCTGCTGCATCAATATCCTGCATCAAATATGACACAATCACACCTGTACATGAGTTACATAATAATTAACCCACACTTGTTGCATATACGACACAAAAAGTTTCAATTTGATGGTCATTTGTTAAAATGTATAATGGGGCAATCGGTATGGAAGATGATACCCTATATGACAAACATGCCATCTCATTAGCACTTAATGTTTCAGGTGCAAAAATAGAAACCCTACATTAACAATAAGTGTGCAAAATAAATACAGTGTTTGTGTCGGCTTTTATACAATTTACAAAATACTCTAGCATCTCTAATCTCCCTCCTTGATATTCATGGTGAGCAAATATGTTCTTCTTCTGTCTTTTCTGATCATGGAAATGTATAAGAAACAAAAAACAATGAAAGTGTCAACTGTATATGGCTTGTATACATGCATTTTCATGAAAGGAATAAAAAGAAATGATGAATGATGAAAAATGATAATGGAAACTATCTGAAATCTAAAATGATCTAGGGACGGCGTGGCGCAGTGGAAGAGTGGCCGTGCGCGACCCGAGGGTCCCTGGTTCAATCCCCACCTAGTACCAACCTCGTCATGTCTGTTGTGTCCTGAGCAAGACACTTCACCCTTGCTCCTGATGGGTGCTGGTTAGCGCCTTGCATGGCAGCTCCCTCCATCAGTGTGTGAATGTGTGTGTGAATGGGTAAATGTGGAACTAGTGTCAAAGCGCTTTGAGTACCTTGAAGGTAGAAAAAAGCGCTATACAAGTACAACCCATAAAACATTGTAATGTGATAATTCAGTCTTATTTTTAATAGTTACATGTTAGAAATACAATATAACACAAAATGGACTTTAAGTTATATGAGGATGTCTAAAAAAGTTTGGGGGAAAAATTGATGCTTGACTTAGTTTAGAGTAACCATAGGTTGTCCATTGTTGGGCACCCAAAAATATCTGTTTCTTAGCTGTGGTCCGTATAAGCCGCATCCGTACTCAGTTGTAATACACTTTTATGCCACTTGTGGCAGTAATAACAATATCAAACAGAAGCCATCTGAAGCTTAAGCCATAGAGAAGTTTCGTATATAATTTATAATCAATTTAGTTAAAATTTAATTTAGCACTGCATAATTGTTTGTACCGTAAATGTATTTTTTTATCAGTTTTTCCATCCATCCATCCATTTTCTACTGCTTGTCCCTTTCAGGGTCGCAATGGGTGCTGGAGCCTATCTTTTTATGAGTCTTTTATTATGCGGTATATTTGATAAGTATTTATTTTTGTAATCAGCCAAAACTTGCCGACTTAATTTTTATTTATCGTCAATTAATTTACTTATTGAATATCGGACCAGGCCTACGTATCTGTAGTTTAGACGACAAAATGACCAAGATTTGACTCGAAGAACGAAAAGACTGTTATTAGTTGTATTGCCCAACAGAGGACACTAATCAAACCACCAGTTTCATCTAAAGAAGTAAGAAGTGCCTGGCAAATGTTTTTGTTTCGCAGCAATGTGCCTTCAACTGTGAATAAGTTGCTTTGAGTGTGTGCCAAGAGTCCTAAATGCTTCACCCACAAACTTTCACAAAAATATGGATTTTCCGAAAAACTACTTTTAAAAGGCAGGCTCGGTAAGTACCATTTATGGCAATGGAGGAAAAATGAAACGATGAATAATAAAAGTAGGTCAGAAATGTTTGAAGAATACGCTCGATTTGTTGTGTAGCTAGCTTAGCCTTGTACTGTAAGACAATAGCATCACCGTCCTAAGGCAAAATAAAGAACAATTTTCCTAAAAACTACTTTTAAATGGATCTACTGTGTTTGGCAATGGACGAGTAAGTTAAATAATCCGCTATTATGTTCACAATCTAGCTCGTAGCATACTTTATAACCTTCAGCCTCTATTGTTTCCAACTCTAAGCAGCTGTGCAGCGGAATTATTTACATGACATAGGAGATACACGCCTTTTATTATCACTATAATAATAATAATAATAATTAGCTTTATTGTCTCCGAGGAGAAATTCGTTTTGGACATCAAGACACAGCGTTTTACATACATACATACATACATACATACATACATACATACATACAGTTCATCCGACAATACAGTGACGACAGTGAACAGTGTGCAGGTATATCAGTTAGTTATGAGATCACACATTACACTCCCCCCATATTGCACACCTCCCGTATTGCACTATCCCAATATTGCACTCCTTGTTATTGCATCCGGTTATTACAGTAGTTGTATGTTGTTAAGTGCTATGATTGCTAGTGGGACAAAGGAAAATCTATACCTGTTGAGTTTGTATGTTGCTGTTCTGTACCATTTACCATTTTGGCATCAACACAATTTCACTATGAAGTATGTGGTGTGGGTCACGGGGGATTTTAAGACCCTGCTTCCTCACGGTCTTGTCGAATATTTCTTGAAGGGAACAAGGGGGCTGCAGGCCAATTATTTTACCAACCCTCTTGATAAGGTTTTGAAGTTGGGTTTTGAGTTTGACAGACATATTTCCAAACCATGTGGAGATGCCATAACGGATGACAGATTCAATGTTTGCCTTATAAAATAACATCATGATATTGCTTGCCACACCGTAGACCCCGAGGCTCTTTAGCTTACGGGAGCAAACAGAGTCAACTCGGTTGGCCCAAGTTAACTGGGAATCAAGTTAACTGGGAATCAAAACAAATACCCAAGTACTTATAGGAGGACACCTGCTCCACTCTCTCATGTATACGTCCAGGTTATAGCATTAGAATGTTAGACTAAGTATAGGTTTAACCTTGGCCAGCAGTGTATAGTTCCAGACATATGCGTCACCCGGGTTTCCTTCTTTTCGTCCGTCCGCATCGCCTCCTTCCTTAGTGCCGACAACAAACCACGGTGAGCCGCTGATCTCGCTGTATCATCTGGGATGTTGTGTTGTGGTGAAAGCCATTAAAAACAGATGGCTGGTCGCCGATGTCCATAATGAACAAAATAAGCTAGAAAACTGCAAAAAACTGCAAAAAAAGAAAAGCTGACAGGCGGGGCGTGGTGAGGAGAGGTTCATTTGCGTCTAACAACTCGGTCTCTCAAAACGAACCGATTTAAAAGGGAGCAAAAAAGTGACTTGAAATATGTCTTTGAAGCAAAATCTGTGCAAATGTTTCACCAAACAACCACCATTACATGTTATGTAGACCACAAGGAAGTGTTTTAAATGTTGAAAAAAATAATCATGACTTGACCCCTTTTGTGGATACCTGGCTAGAAATAACAAGCATGGAAAACAGATAAAGAATGTGTGAGGACACATAACATTGGGACAAGGCTTCATTATGCTCTGCATCTCAAAATGTGCATTTGTATCACACAATTGTTGACCTCACTTCTTCTGAATATTAATTCACAATCCCAAAAAACGTATGTCTCACTTTAGTCTGTTACCACAACCGCTGGCTTGATGCAACCTCATGAAACTCTGGCTTCACAACTCCACATTATGCTCACAAGAAAGATTCAGATGAAAGCATCAGAGGACGATCACACGTTTCCCCTCTTGATTAAAAACTTGCTCAGCCTTGAAGTAAAAAGGGCCACAAGTCGGCCTGTGCAAAAGTGAAGGTGGCACGAGTGCAGTGACATTCACACATTCATCATAAGAGGTTTGTGTGTGCGTGTGTCTGTTCCTTCATTAAAAGCTGTCAGTAAGACTGGAAAGAGGACACCAAAATGAAAGAGCAAGACCAAATGGACATATAAAAGTAACATTTAAGTAGAAATGGCACCATGGCATTTTAGGAAAGGATGGAAAGGTGGCAGGCCAACGTTATCCTATCATTGAACTAAGACACTACAAACTAATGTAGTAAGGTTGTATAAAGTCACATTGGTGATGGGCATAGCAATGTATTTGGATATGTTAGAATGATATAGATTGCGTGGAAATGATTACTGATTAACTAACTAATTAATTAAATGAGTGCCGTGCTTGCAACCAGCAGGGGTGTGCAGATGTAGTTAATTGCCTGTCATTAGTCCGGGCTTCAGCATCATGAATGCACAGTCGCAATATGGTAAATCCTTCAGTCATTAATATTCAAACTGAAGTCCATGCATGCCACTTACATAATTGATCAGGAGTTAGGTTAGACTATTATTATCTCATGTCAAGTCAAAACAGGGTTGCATAACTCTAGAATAACATGGCCAAATGTGGAAATAAGAGGTAAATATTGACGCAGCACCCACCATGTTCTATTATCATGTTCTGCTATGTGCTTTTAATACTTTTAATCGCTTGTCCTCATTAGGGTCACAGGTGAGCTGGACTTCAAGTGAGAGGTGGGTTACACGATGGACTGGTCGCCATTCAATAACAGTGCAGATATGAAGCATTCACACTCTCATTCACACACTATGGACAATTTACAGTATCCAATCAACCGAACATGCATGTTTTTTGGGATTTGGGAAGAAGTACTCGGGGGAAAAAAAAAACAACGCACACACAGAGACAACATGCAAACTCC